>NC_057809.1:453336100-453337927 GCF_018294505.1 Triticum aestivum
CTTTTCCAAAACGCGACAGCTTCACAGGCATTCGCCTTCTTCACAGGCTTTGGGCCTTTTCCAAAATGCGACAACTTCACAAGCATTCGCCTTCTTCACAGGCTCTGGGCCTTTTCCAAAAAGGATGATCTTCACAGGCATTCGCCTTCTTCACAGGCTCTGGGCCCTTTTAGGGGTAGAATCTGCGGAGGTGCTGGATGTTCCATGCGTTCTGGACCGGCACCACCTCCTGACTCTCCAAGCGCGCGGAGCCGGGCCTGGAAACATGAACAACCTTGAACGGGCCCTCACACATGGGAGAGAGCTTGTGCAGCCCCTCCCTGGAGAGAACCCGCCTGAGCACGAGGTCTCCTACCTCGAGAGTTCTGGGACGGATGTTGCGGCAGTGATATCGTCGCAGTGCTTGTTGGTACCTCACCGCTCACAGCGCGGCTTCTCGGCGACGTTCCTCCCCAGCACGAGGTCCATCCCCCGCATGGCGTCCTACCACGCCTCGTCGAACGCCATGACCCGTGTGGAGCGACGTCTGACCTCGTGAGGAAGGACCGCTTCGGCTCCGTAGACTAGGAAGAAAGGGGTCTCTCCAGTCGGCTTGGTTGCGGTTGTGCGGATGGACCACAACACAGACTGAAGCTCGTCGTACCAACCTCTGCCGCAGGCATCCAGCTTCTTCTCGAACGTCCTGGTCTTGAGGTCCCTCAGGACCTCTGCGTTGGCTCGCTCGGCCTGGCCGTTGCTTCGGGGGTGCGCCACCGAAGCATAGCATATCTGCATTCCAAGGTTAGCACATTATGATTTGAAGAGGTTATTGGTGAACTGCGAACCGTTGTCTGTGATGATGCGGTTCGGCACCCTGAACCGGCTCACGATGCCCCTGATGAACATGACCGCGGAACCCGCGGGGATGGTGCGGACGGCCTGTCATGACCGGTTTTCCAATAAAAATATTTATTGAGAAACCAGTCCAGTATGAGAGAAATCCTCCTCACTGGTAGACAATTTCTTGATACAATAAGCCAGTAGCATAAAATATATTACAGGTTCGAACTGCGGTTGCTCAACCAAATTATTACAAGCACGCCAATAATTGTACATAATGGCGGAGATGACACAGTGGTGTGGAGACATACTACTGACTCGAGGATAGGGCGGTGGTGGAAAAACACAGCGGGGAGAGAAATACAAGACTCTAAGTCTATCATCTCATCGAGCGTCGAGGTGAGGCTCGATGAATTTATTTGGTAGCGGAAGCGGATATAAAACAGTGACCAAATCCAGGGTCGCACGAGACTGACTGGGACTCCTCTAAGTGTCGGACTCGCTATCAAACTCTTCATCCATGAGATCGCCTTCGTTAGCATCTGGCCAAATCAACAAGCCAGTGAGTACTTTGAAAGTACCCGCAAGACAGTTCGGACGTAAGATATAACAAATGCATGCATGGATGCGTCATGAATGAATTCACCAATGTACATTCAAAAATTAGCATAACAAGGTAAGTAAAAGGGAAACGGCGGTAGTCCGCCTGAAATCCCAACAGAACATAAATAATTACCGATCGGGTGTCTGAAGCGACGCCTCGAAAGGTGAACAAATAAATATAAAGAAAAAGATGCCACAGTCGGGCGTCTTAGCGACACCACATAAAGGGCTTAAAAAGAAATACCTTAGTCGGACATCGGGGCGACGTCACAGAAAGGGCTTTAAAAGAAATGCCACAGTCGGACGTCGGGGCGACATCACAGAAAGGGCTTTAAAAGAAATGCCACAGTCGGACGTCGGGGCGACATCACAGAAAGGGCTTTAAAAGAAATGCCTCAGTCGGAC
>NC_057809.1:454077637-454318191 GCF_018294505.1 Triticum aestivum
TTCTTTCTTTGGATTGTCTTCTTTCTCGCCGAGTTTGTTTTGACCAGTCGGCTTTGGTCAGAATCCACTCCTCCACCCGCCAGCCGGCACCTCGGGGCCGGCCCGCGAGTTCCTCGCCGACCGGGTGGAGAGCGACGTCGACGACCCTGATCTGGGGGCGGCGGCTCTAGAGGACGACGCCGAGGGAGGAGGAGGAGCAGCAGGCGACTTCAGGCCTTCGGCCACTTTCGCCGACTGGCCTGACAACGACGCCAAGGGAGAAGTCGCCCCCCGCCATCGGCCAGGAGCCAGCCAGCCTGGCGCGGGCTCTTCTGCCGCGCCGGGTGCTCCAGGCGGCGGGAAGAAGCGCAGGGCCATGCCGACCTTGTTCAGCAGTCGGCCGAAGAAACCCAAGGGTTCGGTTGCGTCGACCCGGCGGGACGAGGCGGCTGCGAAGGCCATCCGCTTCCGTAAGGAAGTGAAGAAGCCGCCATTGGTCTCCGCGTGAGTATTCTGTCTCAATGCTTTATTCTTTCTTTGTGGCTTTGCCTGAGTCTTTTGCTTGCTTCCCTTGCTTCAGGGCTCCCCTCACTCTTGAGAGGGTCACCGCCGCCTCAGTCATGGGGTCAGCGGAGACGTCCGCCATTACTCGGCGGATTGACCCCGCTGCTGACCTCCGGGAGGCGACAGAGCGGAATGCGCAGGAGAAGCGCAACGAAGAAGTGGCCGTTCGCCTGGAGAAGGCGGAGGCCGATAGGGCGGAGGTCTCCGCCAAGAAAAAACTGGCGAAGGCCGAAGCCGCCGCCGCGATGAAGCGGCAGGCTGAGGAGGCCGCACGCCGCCAATCGGCGGTGTTCGTCACCCTGTTGAACTCTGCGCCGCCGCCTCTGGAGTTCACGGGGCAGACTGGGGAAGCCGGCGGCGAGAACCCCGTCGTGGAGAGGGAAGGCGGCGACCCCTCTACGCCGGATGTGATCGTTCCGCCGCCGCCTCCGCCGCCGTCTGAGAGTGCGCAAGGCAAGCAGCCAGCGGACCCTCTGGTGCCGCCGATCGAAGACGAGGCCATGGCGAGGTTACTCCTCCAAGTCGGCTCGCCAACGCGCCGCCGTCTGGAGAAGGCGACTTCGGCACCCCGCCCCCTGGAGGCCGGCACCGCCAGCTCGGCGGTCCCAGACACCAAAGCAACGAGCGCCGCGCCCATTGGGTGGGTGCGAGGAGGCGGCACAGGGCCGCTGAACCAGGTGCTTCTGGACGTCCAGGCGAAGCTTCGTGCTGAGGGCAACGCTCTCCAAAATTGCACCAAGGCATACCTAGTGTCGCGGGCAGCCGTCCGGGTATGTTTTTTCCTTTGGTCCTTGTTTCCTTGTTCCTCTCTGTGGGGGCACACCAGCGCACCCACTGAGTGTAGTCCCCGAGTTTCAGGCTGGCTGCTGAGCAGGCGGCCCGGAACTCCAATTGATGAACTCTGGGTATTAACTTTTTGTCTGAAACGCTTGACGCAGGATTACCACAACCTCCGCGTCACTGCCTTCAACCGTAACGTTGAAGAGCTGGGCAAGCGGACCGCCGATTTGTCGGAGAGCCGGTGTAAGTCCTTTTTCTTCTTTGCGGGGGCGCGCTGGCGCACCCGCGGGTAGTCCCCGAGATTCAGGCCGACTGCTGAGCAGTCGGGCCGGATCTCCCCAGCGATCTTCTTTATTGATGACTTAACGCCTTCTTTCTTCCTTCTTTTCAGGAGCCAACGCTGCTCTTCAACAGCAGCTGAGCGAAGCCAACTCCGCATTGCGCGCCAAAGGGGAG
This sequence comes from Triticum aestivum, assembly GCF_018294505.1. Lineage (NCBI taxonomy): Eukaryota > Viridiplantae > Streptophyta > Magnoliopsida > Poales > Poaceae > Triticum > Triticum aestivum. The sequence continues at coordinate 454,079,417 of NC_057809.1, forward strand.
GAGTGCAGAAAGCTCGCCACGGAGCGCGATCTGCTGGCCACTCAATTGGCGGAGCAGAAGGAGCTGCTTGCGAAGACGCAGAGGGAGGCAGAAGAGACGGAAACCGCCCTCCTGGCCAAGTTCGCGAGCGAGCACTCCTCTTGGTCTAACAAGGAGGCGATGCTGGCCTCCGGCTTCCATGAGATTGAAGACATCGTTAATGGTGAGTTTCTTTACTTTCTTTCTTCGAGCTGCCGATTATAAGTCGTGCCGACTCCTGGTTTTTGACTTGCTTCTTCGTTTCTTCCGTCTTGGCAGACTTCTTTCCTAGGCACTTGCAGGCCGCCATCCAAGCCATCGAGGCTGACCGTGAAGGTCGGAGGGCGGAGGGTGCAGAGATCGCCGCCGACGCCCCCCGAACCCTTGACGAGCACATCCTGAGCATCGAGGCTCGCCTTCGGCCGACTCACCGGATGCTGCGCCGGCTTCAGCGCGTCGGTGCCCAGGCGATTGCCGCCCTGTGGCCGGACATGCAGGCTCCGCGCACCCCCAGCCTGACGGCCGACTGGCTAGAGGTCGCGGCTGGTCGTCTTGAGGCCTGGAAGGGTTCTTCGGCCCGAGCTGGAGCACGTCGGGCCTTGGAGTTTGTCAAGGCATGGTATCCGGGGCTGGATCTAGACCGGCTGGCCATGCTTCGGCCAGAGGCCCGGCCGGAGCTGGCAGCTGCGGAAGACGCCCTCGTCAAGCGTGCTGCGGCGATCGCCGAGTACACCGACACCAGCATCTTCGTCCCCGAGCGGTCTGAAGACGGCGAGGAGGTACCGCCGGAGTGGTTTGGGATGAACCCAGACTACGGCGAGGACTCGGTGGAGGTGATTGGCTCCAGCGTCGAGGAGGAAGGCGAGGCGGAGGGCGGAGGCGAGACGGAGGCACCATAAGACGGAGCGGACGGCCAGCCTCAGCTCGACCGCGCCTCCAACAACGAGCCGCGTGCGACTGACCCGACTGCCGCCGGAGGCGATCAAGCCGAGACTGCCCAGCCGGCCGCCCCGACGCCTGACACTGCCGCCTCCTCCGACCCTCCGAATCCGTCTGCTGCTTCCTAAGCTGCCGCTTTACCTTTATTTTATCTGCTTCAGTAGTCTTTGAAGAACTTGTTAATTCGCACAATTCCACCCGCGGGGTGTATTTTGAACTTCTGCTCGAAGATTCGGCCAAGGGCCTACGCTATGTAAATATATTTATCCGAGTTCTATCTTTTCTTACTCATTGCTCTTTTGGCTTTTTTCCTTTGCCGCTTTCTCTTAGTTGTCTGCCTTGCCAATCGGACAGCCGCTCTGCGGACTGCCACTGGATCAAATGCTTGGCTACTTGGGAAGGCAAGTACTTAGCCGTTTTTAAGAGTTTTTGAGCAAGTTGAATAGAAGGCGGCAATCTGACTATTCGAGAGTCGGTTTGCAAAAAGGCTGGAGGCCGTCTTGAACTATGCTTTATGCTTTGAGTCCTTAGCCATTTTTCATGCGAATGCCCATTCTACCTTACTTCTGCCCACCGTACAGTCGCTCTGTGAGCTGCGGCTTCTGACAGGAGACGGTTTAGGCGTTTACACACTACTTGTCCGACTGCAGGAAGAATTTCGTAGTGCAAGGCGGCAAGTCCCCGGGCCGACTTGTCGAGCCCGGTGCCAAACGGCATAACAAAGAGTAACATACTTGTAGGCATAATTTTTATCATACAGACAAAAGAGGGCAGTCCCCGAGCTCGTCTCGGGGGGGGGGGGCGAAGTCTTGGTACTTTAATACAAAAGGTAGCGTGGTACATACTGCATTAACTGTAAAATCTTCGGAGGAGATTTGCATTCCATGGCCGCTCTGTCTCTTTGCCGGAGTCGTCCCTCTTGCGTGCTCGGGGCTTCTGAGCGTCAATCAGGTAGTAGGAGTCGTTGCACAGTACTTTGCTGATGATGAAAGGGCCTTCCCAAGGCGCCGACAACTTGTGTTGGCCGGCTGTTCGCTGGATCAGCCGGAGCACAAGGTCGCCTTCTTGGAAAGATCTTGTCTTGACCTTCCTGTTGTGGTATCGGCGCAGGCTCTGCTGGTAGATGCTGGACCGGCTGAGTGCCAACAGCCGGCCCTCTTCCAGTAGATCGACGCCGTCTTGTCGTGCTTCTTCCGCTTCCTCCTCGGTGTACATGGTGACTCGTGGGGAGTCGAACTCTATGTCCGTTGGGATGACGGCTTCGGCATGAGGAAGAAAGGCGTGAAGCCGGTTGACTTGTTTGGAGTCGTGCGTAGACTCCAGAGGACGGCTGGTAGCTCGTCGAGCCAGCAGCCAGCCGAGCGCTCCAGAGGCTCGATCAGCCGGGGTTTGATGCCGGACAGGATGAGGCCGTTTGCTCGCTCCACCTGGCTGTTTGACTGTGGATGGGCGACGGATGCTAGGTCCAGTCAGATGCCCTGTGTTGCGCAAAAACGGGCCAAGGCGCCTTTGGCAAAATTTGTGCCGTTGTCGGTGATGATGTTGTGTGGTATGTTGTACCGAATTGTGATATCGGCGATGAAAGTCACGGCAGTCGGACCATTCAACTTCTTGATTGGCTTCGCTTCTATCCACTTAGTGAACTTGTCCACTGCGACGAGTAAGTGAGTTAAGCCACCTCGTGCTGTCTTGAATGGTCCCACCATGTCTAGACCCCAAACTGCGAAAGGCCAGGCAATGGGGATGGTCTTGAGTGCAGAAGTCGGCTGGTGCGGCTTGGAGCTAAACTTCTGGCACCCTTTGCATTTTTGGACCAACTCCTTGGCCTCTTCTAGGGCAGTCGGCCAGAAGAAACCGTGTCGAAAGGCTTTTGCGACGAGCTCTCTTGAAGCCGCATGGTGGCCGCACTCGCCTTGATGGATGTCTTTGAGAATTGCTTGGCCTTGCTCTGGCTCTATGCAGCGCAGGTAGACACCAGTGACGCTGCACCTGACCAGCTCTCTGTTGACTATGGTGTAGACTGCCGCCCGGCGTTGTACTTGCCGAGCCGAGGACTCATCAGTCGGCAACTCCTTGCTCACCAGGAATTTGAGGATGGGCTGGGCCCATGAGGGTGCTGCTATTTCTTCGACTGCCAGAACTGCGACTTGGACGAGGGCGGTTGGGCTGGGAGGCGACGGGTTGGAGTCAACAACCGCTTGCTGGGCTGATGAAGTCCCCAGGCCGACTGGCGTGGCCCTTGGGTCGAGTTTTGGAGTCTTCGAGTCCGCCGCCGCAGTCCCCGGGCCGGGTTCGACTGTGGCGGCTTTGGAGCCATCTGCCAAAATCCCCGTACCGACTGCCGGGGCTCTGGAGTCGGATCCGACGTCTTCGGGAGGAGCCAGCACAAAAATGGAGTCTGATTCTGGTGAAGGCTTGACAAACGGCTTGAGGAGGCGTTGAAGGGCGACGCCGGATGGTATTTCTTGGCGGGTAGAGCCGATTCGTGCCAAGGCGTCTGCTTGGTCGTTGTCATTTCTTGGCACATGGAGGAACTCGCACCCTTCGAAATACCCGCTGAGTTGCTGCACGAGGAAACGGTAACTCGCCATGTTTGCATCTTTCGCGCCAGTCGCCAGATGACTGCTGGACCACTAAGTCTGAGTCACCATAACACAAGATCCGACGGATGCCAAGTTCTTTGGCAAGCCGGAGCCCGTGAATGAGCGCCTCGTACTCGGCGACGTTGTTGGAGGCGGCAAAATGGATTTGCAGTGCATATTTGAGCTTGTCGCCTTTAGGAGAGGTGAGGACGACGCCGGCTCCCAAGCTGGTGCGCATCTTGGAGCCGTCGAAATGCATCCGCCAATGGGTGGAGTCAGGCGCTGGAGGTAGGTACTGGGTCTCGGCCCAGTCGACGAGGAAGTCGGCCAGTGCTTGTGACTTGATAGCGGTGCGGGGCTGGTAGTGGATGGTGTAGGGAGCCAGCTCTATGGCCCACTTGGCCACTCAGCCAGAAGCATCTCGGCTACCAATGATCTCGGCAAGCGGGGCCGTGCAGACCACCGTGATTGGATGCTCTTGAAAGTAAGGCTTCAATTTCTTGGCAGTAAAGTGTACGCCATAGCACATCTTCTAATAGTGGGGGTAGTTCTGCTTGGAGGTTGACAGTACTTCACTTAGGTAATATACCGGTCTCTGGATAGGTAGTGCCTTGCCTTCCTCCTTGCGTTCCACTACAATGACCATGCTGACTACCCGGCTGGTGGCGGCGATGTACAGGAGCATAGGTTCCTTGGGAGTCGGAGCCGCTAGGACGGGTGGAGTAGTCAGCATCTTCTTCAACTGGAGAAAAGCTTCGTCTGCCTTATGGTTCCACTCGAAAAAAAGTGGTCTTCTTCATGAGTTGGTATAAGGGGAGAGCTTTCTCGCCCAGCCGACTGATGAATCGGCTGATGGACGCCAAGCAGCCGGTGAACTTTTGCACATCCAGTAGTCGGCTGGGTACCTCCATTCTCTCAATGGTCTTGATCTTTACAGGGTTGCATTCTATGCCGCGTTCAGAGACCAGGAAGCCAAGGAGCTGGCCGGCTGGTACTCCGAAGACACACTTCTCGGGGTTGAGCTTGATCTGGAATTGGCGCAGGTTCTCAAAGGTCTCCTTGAGGTCTTCCAGCAGTGTTCCACGCTTTTCCGTCTTCACCACCACGTCGTCCACGTAGACGTGGGCGTTCCTGCCGAGCTGCTTGAGGAGGCACTTCTGCATGCAACGCTGAAAGGTGGTGCCTGCATTCCTTAAGCCGAACATCATGGTGAGGTAGCAGAAGGCTCCAAACGGCGTGATGAAGGCGGTCTTCAGTCTGTCAGCCGGGTTCAGCTTGATCTGGTGATATCCTGAGTATGCATCCAAAAAACTCAACAGCTCGCATCCGGCTGTGGAGTCTATAACCTGGTCGATTCTTGGTAGAGCAAATGGGTCCTTGAGGCAGGCCTTGTTAAGGCTCGTGTAGTCAATACACATTCGCCACTGCTTGTTCTTCTTCAGTACCAGGACCGGATTTGCTAGCCATTCCGGAAAGAACACTTCCATAATGAAGTCGGCTGCCAGGAGTCGGGCTATCTCTTCTCCGACAACTCTTCCCTTCTCTTCTGATAGGCGGCGCAGGGGCTGCCTGACCGGCTTTGCATCAGATCGGACATGTAACTTGTGCTCGGCGAATTCCGTCGGTACACCTGGCATGTCTTTGGGGGACCATGCGAAGATGTCCCGATTCTCATGGAGGAAATCGATGAGCTCGCCTTCCTATTTGCTGTCGAGGTTTGCACCTACGACAGCGTACCTCTCTGGGTGCTCCGGATCCAAGGGTATCTTCTTTGTCTCTTTGGTCGGTTTGAACGAACCTTCAGCCTCCGACTCCTTCGGGTTGGGCGATACTTCTGGCTGATTGCCGGCCATCGCCACAACTAGCTCAAGGAGTCGCTTCTCGGCCGCGATTACCAGGGACTCGGCCAGCCGACTGCTCTCAGCCGCGCAGGCAGACGACTTTCGATAGTCGCTGGCCACAGTCAGAATTCCCCTGGAGCTGGGCATCTTCATCTTGAGGTAGGCGTAGTGGGGGACCGCCATGAACTTGGCCAAGGCGGGTCAGCTGAGTAGCGCATGGTATGGGCTCTCGAGGTCCACCACCTCAAACCAAACAGACTCTCGGCGGAAGTGATCTTTGTCTCCAAAGAGGACGTCCATCAGGATCTTGCCGATTGGTGAGCAGGAAAGCCCAGGAACAATGTTGTGGAACACAGTCCGGCTGTTCTGAAGCTGTCTTTGCTTGATTCCTAACTTCTCCATGGTGTCCTTGTACGGGATATTGATGTTGCTGCATCCGTCTATCAGAACTCGCGAGAAACGCGCGGCTCGTCTATCCGTAGCAAAGGTGGCGTCCAAGACCAAGGCATAGGAGCCCGGACTTGGCATCACCTCTGGGTGGTCATCCCTGCTCTAGCTGATGGGCTTCTCGGACAAGCGCATGAACTCTGGCGTCTCTGATGCTACCGCATTCACCTCTTGTCACTGCAGCCGCCTGCTGCGTCGATCATCAGCCATACTGGTAAACACCATGTAGGCTCCGTGTTCTTCAGGGTATTCGTCTTGTACTGCGCCGACTGGCCTGACAGCCGGCTGCTGGGGCGGAGGTGGAGGCGGCTGCCCTGCAGGCGGGGGTGGCAGGAGGTCGTCTCCCTTTGGCGATCCTAGTGAGCCAGTGGCACTTCCGGGTGGTGTGATTCGACGGCTTCGCTCCACTATGGAACTTGTAAGGTCCATCTAGGGTCTGCTCGTAGGAGAAGTCCGGCAACCAGTTTGGCTTGCCGCCTTTCTGTCACTTGGGTGGAGGCCGCCCATCCGGCTGCTAGGCTTCAATGGTCGCAACCTGCCGGCTGCTGGAAGCCGGCTGCGGGGCCTTGTGCTTGTGGTCGCCCTGCTGTTGTCGCCGGGTTGGCGTCTCCCACCGGGGTTCTTGGAGCTTGAGGGGCCACTTTGCCAGTTGTGCTAATTTGAATCTCCGCCTTCATGGAGGAGTCGGCTGTGGCGTACTTGTCCGCTATGATCAGCAGCTCGTCGAGGGTTTCTGACTCATCACAGAGGAGCTTGTGCTTGAGGAGGGTGCCTTCTCTGCACCCGGCTGTGAAGTACTCGATGGCTTGCACCTCGTGCACGCCCTCGCAGGAATTCTGAAGCTCGGCCCAACGCGTGAGGTAATCGCGAGTCGACTCGTCAGGGCCTTGCACGCACAAGGAGAGCTGACGAGGCTTGGGAGGACGCTTGTACGTGCTGGTGAAGTTGCGGACGAACGCTTCGGTGAAGTCGACCCAGCTGTTGATGCTGCGGGGCTTCAGGCTGTTCAGCCATGTCCGGGCCGTGCCCTGGAGCATGAGCGGAACATACTTTATGGTGACACGCTTGTTGCCATTTGCTATGCTGACAGCCGTGGAGTAGTTGACTAGCCAGTCTTCCGGCTTCACGGAGCCGGTATACTTGGGCATGTCTCTTGGGAGCGTGAACCCTCTGGGAAAGGGCTCGTCTCGAATGCGGGGCCCAAAACAAGGCGGACCCAGCTCGTCTTCTTCTTCCAGCGCTAGGGATCGGTGAAGTCGGTCGATCCGGTGGCGGGCGTCATTCTCTCCAACTCCCTCTCGGCGGCCAAGGCGGTCGCCGAGAGTCGGATGGTCAACAGGCGGCGGGGAGACTCGCCTCTCCTTGCAAGGAGGGGAAGGCAGACAGTCGTCCCGTCGTTCCATTGCTCTCGGGCGGCCATCTCGGTCGTGCTCTATGGTAATGTGAGTCCGACTGTGGCTGACAGCCGGATCCTTGTCTCTTCTTCCTCGGGCGCCGCCAGTTGGCGTCCGAGACGTCGCGCCTTGATCTCGGTGAAGGTCGTCGTTTTGCCGCTGCGGCGCCTCCGTGCGGCAGCCGGCCTCGTTCTGCGCGGCGGCCGCGTCGAGGAGCCGCTGGACTCGCTCCATCATGAGGCGGCGTTCTTCGCCCTTGAAATTGTCCAGCTCATCCGCCGCTACCTGAGCGGCTCGGATGTTCTCCGCTGGTGTAGTGTACACAGGGCGGCTTGCCCCAAACAGGTTGGCGATGGCTACGCCGCGCTGCTGGACCGCGCCAAGGCGGCTGGGCCCCGCCGGGGCCGGCGAGCCGCCGACGGCGCGATCCATCTCCCACTGGTAGGCTTCTGACAAGCGCTCATGCTGGCCAGCTTCTTCGCGCCTTCAACGAGATGAAGGCGGCGCGCCTCCAACGTATCTGCGTCAGCGTCTTTTGGAATGGGCGCAGTTAGGTCTTGTAGCGCCGCGCCGCGTGAGTCGTGCGCTCCTCCGCCGGGGAGCTCGTCATGACTGATGACGAGTACCTCGGTGACGGTGCTTCCGTCACTCTCCGTGCGAGGGAGAGGTTCGTCGTAGACCACCACATTAGTGGGGAACGCATCGAGCGACGCGGTGTCGGAGTCAACCAGCATCGGGTCGGTGGAGCCTATAGACTCCAAGTCTACGGCAGGCTCGCCGAAAACGTGGAGTTGATCAAGGAGGCCCGCAAGGAGGCTCTCAGAGCCGCCCGTGCCTGCGTTGGATGCAGGTTCGTCGGAGAGGCGAACCTCGCCGACAAGTTCGGCCAGGCAGCTGGCTGCGCAGGCGATCTCAATGCCGCGCAGCGCGTTGGCGCAAACTCCGTCTGGTGTGCCTGGCTGGCTGCGCTCGCCAGGGAGGAAAAGGGTTCCCGTCCAGAACAGGTCTCCGGACGGCGGTGCACCATGCCCCACGGTGGGCGCCAAATGTCGGGGGTTAGGTGCGACATATGCCAAAGGATGGCTTATCATGGTGGGGGCGAGTAGAACGTCGCCGATGCCTGGAAACGGGATGAGGCGAGACATGCACGCCGGCGAATCTTACCCAGCTTCAGGGCTCTCCGGGGAGATAATACCCCTACTGCTGCTCTGCGGGGTCTCCGCATGATCACTATGGCAAAGTGTTTACATGATTGCTCCTTGAGCTGTTTCCTGGAGGTAGGAGAGGGCAAGGCTAGCTCTCTCCCTCCTATATGATCTGGTCTAGAGCTAGTGGGTTCCAACCCTCTGCATGGGTGCCTTGGGGGGTTTATATAGGCCTACCCCCCAGGGGTACAATGGTAATCCGGCTGGACGCGGGCCCAGCCGTCAGCGCCTCTGGCCTCCGTCTTCCCTGCCGACCACTGGGGCCCGCCGACTGGTGGGCCCGCCGACAGGCCTGGTACGGAGCCGATAGGCCGCTTCCGCCGCGGGCGGGCCTTGCCGGCTGCTGATTACTGTAGACGTGCTTCTGATGACGCGGGCTTGATCATGGGGTCGTGGCAACAGCTCCGCCGCCTGGCGGGCGATCACTATTGCCACTCTCCATCACATCTTGATTAATGGCGCGTGGGCCCCGGGGGAGGGCTCGGCCGACTCCCCGGGGCCGACTCCCCGGGGCCGACTCCCGACGGGTCCGACTGGTGGTCCTCTTGCCGTCCCCTGGGGTCTCACTGACTGGTGGGACCCACTGCCTCTGAGCCGTACAGACAAGCCGTCGTGGGTGCAGGATTCGGTCCTGCGGTGCTGATGTCAGGCCCGGCATGGCAATAGTGCCACGCCGCACGGAGATCTTCCGGGGTACGACGTGTTGTGGCCATGCCTGCCCTTGGTAAGGGGCGGGAGTGGGCTTCATTGTAGCCACTCCCCTGCCCCATCTCACTTGATGAGGTCATGGGGTTTGTTGGAGTCGCAGGCCGACTCCCCAAAGCCGGCTTCTCTGGAAGTCGCCAGTCGGGAGTCGGCTTTCCCTGAAGTCTTCCCTGGGACTCGACTGTGAGTGGTCAGTCGGCCATCTTGCCGTCGACTTCTCGAAGGCGGCTCTTTGTCCTGGGGTCTTGAGGGGCGCAGCCTTCCCCGATGTCTTGAAAGGTTCTGGGCCTCGGGTCGGCCTACCCGTGGCCCATTACTCCGACACCTGACAAGGAGAGAGACCCCAATGAGTCTAGCACATCGCCTAAGGGCGAGTGCTGAAAAATATCCGCGGAGGTAAACTCCATGATCAGTGCCCAATCAGATTGGATAGGCGCACGAACGCAGGCGGTTCGGAGCCTGTGGTCGGGGACAAATCCGAGGGTCCGGCAACACAGGTCTCATAGGAGGTGAAGTCAGTATTCGGCTCTATCGACGCTAAGTGTGTGGCCTCCATGGTGGGGTCCATCCACCCATCCTCGGATGACACGATCTGTTCCAGATTGAGGGCCGGAGTAGCCGCAGGTGCGACCTCCCGAACACCGTCCGATGGCAAAGCTAAGTCATGCTCGTCGTGACTGTGCGGCGCGCCTGACGTGAGCTCGAATCCGTCGAAAATCAAGTCTCCCCGGATATCGGTAGTGTAGTTCAAGCTTTCAAATCTGACCTGATGGCCAGGGGCATAGCTGTCGATCTGCTCTAGATGGCCAAGCAAGTTGGCCTGCAGTACGAAGCCTCCGAATACGGAGATCTGTCCGGGGAGAAAAACCTCACCCTGGATTGCATCGTTGCCAATGATCGAAGGAGCCATCAAACCTTTATCGTGACGGCATAGTGAAACTCTCAATGAAAGCACCAATGTCGGTATCAAAACCGGTGGATCTCGGGTAGGGGGTCCCAAACTGTGCATCTAAGGCTGATGATAATAGGAGGCGGGGGACACAATGTTTACCCAGGTTCGGGCCCTCTCGATGGAGGTAATACCCTACTTCCTGCTTGATTGATCTTGATGATATGAGTATTACAAGAGTTGATCTACCATGAGATCGTAGAGACTAAACCCTAGAAGCTAGCCTATGATTCTGATTGTTGTTGTCCTACGGACTAAACCCTCCGGTTTATATAAACACCGGAGGGGGCTAGGGTTACACAGAGTCGGTTACAGAGGAGGAGATCTACATATCCGAATTGCCAAGCTTGCCTTCCACGCAAAGGAGAGTCCCATCCGGACACGGGACGAAATCTTCAATCTTGTATCTTCATAGTCCAACAGTCCAACCAAAGTATATAGTCCGGTTGTCTGAGGACCCCTTAATCCAGGACTCCCTCGGTCATATTCTTCGGAGTTTTTCATTCACGTGTAATAAGATCGATGGTCACACTTGTCATGCTTGTCGTATCGGCAAACATGTTTGTCTTCCCTTTAGCACTTCCTCGCATGTTGCATCATACCCGTTTGAGTTAATTCATAGTGATGTTTGGACCTCTCCTGTTGCAAGTAACACGGGCTATCTTTATTATCTTGTCATACTTGATGATTTTTTGCACTATGTGTGGACCTTCCCGTTGCGGCGCAAGTCATATTTTGTTGCCATTCTCACCGCTTTCTATTCCTATGTCTCCACGCAGTTTGATCGACCCATTTATGCATTACAAACAGACAATGGGAAGGAGTTTGATAATCTTGCGATCCGCAACCTTCTCGCCACACACGGTACGATTTTTCGTCTCACTTGCCCGTACACTTCGCAACAAAATGGCCGCATTGAGCGCGTGCTTCGCACACTTAATGACTGCGTCCGCACCCTCCTCTTTCACGCCACGTGCCACCACATTTTTGGCCCGACGCGCTTGCCACCGCATCGCTACTCCTCAACATCCGTCCCTGTCGCACTCGCGGGAACTTTACACCTCATCATCTTTTGTTCGGCACGCCACCTTCCTACGCCGAGCTCCGCATCTTCGATTGCCTGTGCTACCCTAGCATCGCTTCCACTACTCCTCATAAGTTTACACCATGATCCGTGGCATGTATTTTTCTTGGCTATCCCCCCAACACCAAAGGCTACCGCTGCTATGATCCTATCTCACATCGGGTGATCACTTCCCGACACGTTTACTTTGATGAGATGGTTTTTCCGTTTCAGCAGGTACCTTCAGATGTTGCGGCTTTGCCCGCCCCCGGTGAGGGCCGCTCGCGAGCTTCTCTTGGGCCGCCTCCCAGCTTTGAGGGTGCCCCCCGCTCCACGGGTCGAGTTCCTCCCCAGTTGGCTACCTTAGGGGTTGCACCCCTCCCGGCACCCGCGATGCCCACTGCGCCCTCGGCCTCCCTGGCTGCCGCGCGGGCCTCATCGGCGCCCCCCGCGCCCTCGCCTGCCGCCTCGTCCGAGGCGGCCTCGCCGCGACAACACCCGCGGCGGCTTCGCCCGCGGCATTGGAGGTGGTGGGCTCTTCTTCGCTTCGCCCGTCACCAACCCGGACTCACTGCCCCGCCCGATGACTCGCTCTCGAGCTGGCACCTTCCACCCAAGTACACAGTACACTGGCGATGAGTATCTTCTCGTTGCTTCCGTCTCCGAGCCTCTCCTCTCCCATCGTCAGCTCGAGCCGCCCTTCGGGGTTCTCATTGGCTCGCTGTGATGCAGGAAGAGTTCGACGCGCTCCAACGGAACCGCACCTGGCAGCTTGTCCCTCGGCCGCCCCGTGCCAACATCATCATGGGCAAGTGGGTTTTTCAGCACAAGACTCGTCCAGATGGCACTCTCGAGCGCTACAAAGCTCGCTGGGTGGTTCGAGGCTTTCGGCAACGTGCGGGCGTGGACTTCACCGACACTTTTGCCCCGGTTGTTAAACCGGGCACGATCCACACCGTGCTTCAGCTAGCCGTCTCCCGAGCTTGGCATGTGCATCAGTTGGATGTCTCCAGCGCCTTCTTGCACTGCCACCTCGCTGAGCAGGTGTTCTATGAGCAGCCCACCGGCTTCGTCGACGCCACGCATCCAGACCATGTGTGCTTGCTCTCCCATTCCCTTTATGGGTTGAAGCAGGCGCCTCGGGCCTGGTACCAGCGCATCGCTGCATTCCTGCAGACGCTCGGATTTATATCGACTCGCTCTGACGCGTCCCTCTTCGTGTCCCATCACGGGGTTGACGCGGCCTACTTGTTGCTCTACGTCGACGACATCATCCTGACGGCATCCACTGTCGCGCTCCTCCAGCGGCTCACTGCTTGTCTTCGCGATGAGTTTGCCCTGAAGGACTTGGGGCCCCTCCACTACTTCCTTGGCATTGAGGTGGTTCGACGGCCAGATGGGTTCTTTCTGCACCAGCAGCGTTACGCCCATGAGCTTCTCGATCGAGCCGGCATGCTTAACTGCAAGCCCGCTCCCACGCCTATCGACACCAAGGCCAAGGTTTCCGCTCTGGAGGGTTCTCCCGCATCCGACGTGGCCTTCTATCGCTCCATTGTGGGTGCTTTGCAGTACCTCACCCTAACGCGCCCCGACTTGCAGTATGCCATTCAGCATGTCTGTCTTCACATGCATGCTCCACGTGATTCTCACTAGACCTTGGTGAAGCGTATCCTCCGTTACATACGCGGCACCCCGTCCATGAGACTTACACTGACGGCCTCCGCCTCCACCGACCTCGTCGCCTACTCTAATGCGGACTGGGCTGGCTGCCCGGACACACGGCGCTCCACTTCGGGGTATTGTTTCTACCTTGGGCCGTCTCTGATCTCTTGGTCCTCCAAGCGACAGCCCACCGTCTCCCGCTCGAGTGCCGAGGCAGAGTATCGGGCAGTGGCTAACGCCGTTGCCGAATGCTCTTGGCTTCGCCAGCTGCTCCAGGAGTTGCTTTGTGATGTTCACAAGGCCACGCTCGTCTACTGCGACAACGTCTCCGCCGTGTACCTCTCCGCCAACCTAGTCCATCATCGACGAACGAAGCATATTGAGCTCGACATACACTTTGTTCGTGAGCAGGTGGCTCTTGGGCGCATCCGGGTTTTCCGCGCCGCGACGGCGCAACAGTTTGCCGATGTCATGACCAAAGAACTGCCTACTTCTGTTTTCGAGGAGTTCAGGTCCAGTCTTTGCGTCTATGGCGACGCTTCGACTGCGTGGGGGTGTTGAATATATGGTTTGTGCATGTATATTGTATAGCCCGATCCACCTCCTAGTCTTTATATAGTTGAGGTTGTGGTCCACCTTGTACTCCATATATACGTGCGCTATGCACCGATCAATACATCGTGAAGCATCGCCAAAACATTCGTTTCCAACAGACTCATTCGCCAGCTTGCTCTTTGCACTCTATATAAGCGGATTAATAGTCCAACTGTCCAACTGATGGACTAGTGTTAAGCAACCCTATATACAGATAAAACTGGATAACGCCACAAACCCAAGACCTCGTTGCCTCATTGGCAGGAGCGAATCACAAACAGGTTACAAACAACACACGATTTTTTGTCTAGCACAACGCACATGTATCTTGGTCGACGCGGAGCAGCTGGAGGGACACGTGACGCAACGCCAATCGAACTGGAGATAAGCTCTTTTAATCTAGCTTTAACGACGATCCAAAGACGAAGAGAAGATGTCCATGGAATTCTCCTCTCCTCTCCTCTCTTCTGCCGAGCCGTCATCTCGTCGCCGGCCTCCACAGCGACACCCTACCCAGACCTAGGGCGCCCAGCCAGCGAGAAAACGGGGAGCCCCCCAGGCAACGTGACAAGCCACCTCGGCATCTCTTCCGGGAGAAGCCGTGCCGATCGACATGGACGCTGTCGACCTAGCTACAGCGATTGGCCTCCCCGCGGAACCGTGGCATCGTTGAACAAAGTGTGCAGAACGAGAGAGAGGATCTCGCACTACAGCCATGCCCGCGCACCACGTGTCCGGCCCGCGCCAGGCCCAAGTCGATCTCGAGACGGATAACCATTCCGTGCATATGCCCGCGGGCCACCGGCCCGGTGCGCGACACCTGTACGGCGCGATACAGCGACGGCGGGCCCGCGGGTTTCGATCGGCGCCACGTGTGCGCGTGCGTCGCGCCGCTCCGTTCTGGACCCGTATAAAACCGGACCGGCGCGCCACGTTCCAAACGCCACAGATGCACGCCTGGTGCACGCGCTACCAAAGCTTGGTTCAGTGGAGTTCTCGCTCTGACGATTTGATACCGCGACGGCTCCGAAATGGAGAGCGACCGCCAGTTCCTGCTGGCGCCGCCGCCGCCCATGCACGCCGCGGCGGGGGACGACGGCCACTTCCTTCAGCAGCAGCAGCTGAGCGGCGGCGGCGGCGGCGAGAGGAAGCGGCGGTTCACGGAGGAGCAGGTGCGGTCGCTGGAGAGCACGTTCCACACGCGGCGCGCCAAGCTGGAGCCCCGGGAGAAGGCGGAGCTGGCGCGTGAGCTGGGGCTGCAGCCGCGCCAGGTGGCCATCTGGTTCCAGAACAAGCGCGCCCGGTGGCGCTCCAAGCAGCTGGAGCAGGACTTCGCGGAGCTGCGCGGCCATTACGACGCCCTCCGCGCCCGCGTCGAGTCGCTCAAGCAGGAAAAGCTCACTCTCGCCGCGCAGGTAACCAGCACACGCATGCCATATCCTCCATCCTCCATGGTCGGTCGTCGATCATTACAGATACGCGAGTCGCATGCATGCTAATGGCGTCGTCTGCTCGATGTGCAGCTGGAAGAGCTGAAGAAGAAGCTGAACGAGCGGCAGGACCAGAGCGCAAGCTGCGACGCCGCCGCCGAGGTGGACGACAAGAGCAACAACGTTAGCAGCTGCATCGTGGCGAAGGATGAGAGCGCGGCGCCGGCGGCAGACGTCTCGGACGGCTCAACTCCGGGCTGGTACGAGTATGACAACCACCTGGCGTATGGGGTTGACCTGCAGGAGCCGTTCTGCGCCACTCCGGAGCTGTGGGAGACGTCATGGCCGCTGGTGGAGTGGAACGCAGTGGCATGAACCAACGCTGCATATGCATACATCTGTGTACGTCGATGTTGTTGCTGGCTGGTCTAGCTGGTTGATCCGGACTATGTAGATCAGGTCGATCGGGCCGTCAGGTAGAATCGTAGAACAGATAGGTAGGGATCCCACGTGCAAGCAGCCATGAAATCTACATGCGAGAAATCTTCCCGCCGGCCGGCCGGCCGGCGATCTGCTCCGTCGACTCTGGGATTCATGTCCGTGAAAAATGGCTTAAGAATCACGCGCAGCGTGTCTGGCGACTGTAACTCGTGTGGTTCCTGTCGCGCCGTCGCCGACGAAAAATATACACCCACTGGTTACCCATAGAGAACGTCTTTCACCAGTTGCTGTGTTCTCGCGCGCGTGCTATTACTGTGGCCTGTAGGCGATGGATCGATCCAGAAGGCGCGTGCGCCGGAGACGACGAGAGGAGAGGAGCGTCGCTGTCGCGGCAGCACAGGGGGGATGATTCGTATCGTCTGTTGCTGCTTTGGACTCCACCCGGCGTGTCGACCGTTGGTTCGTCCGGCACTGTCGCGCGCGGGGGCCAAAGACGAGAAAGAAGCAGCGGGAAAACAACGCGGGAGGCGCGGCTGTCGCCGGGGGAGAGGACGGTTCGGCGAGAAAAAGAAGTTGTGGATGCGTGGCCCGGCGGCCGAATGGGTAGTGGAAACGACTCACTCACCTAGAAAGCGACCGCCCGCCACATCAAGTGAGGAGCGCGCAGATGTTCTAATTATTTTTTCTTACTAAAAAAAGATTGGTTATTTCTTTACTCCTGGGTGTAACCACACACCTCGTGGACAGTAAATTTGAAAAAAAAAATGGAATTTTGTGACATCAATATACTCAAACGTTTTAAGCGATTTGAGGAGGTTTACACACAAAAGAATTCACTGCTCACAGTTTTCATCATCATTTTGTTTCTCTTGTGTATAATCACCTAGAAACATTTGGGCCTATTGTTGACAAAAAAAGTTTGGAATTTTTTCGAATTTACCTTTTTTGTGTTGTTTTTAGTTTGCAGTTCACCCACGATGTTGGTACACCCGTGTGTAGTGACACCTTTGCCCTCTACAAATACAGGAGCACCCATTTCGCTTAGTCTGACAGTGCTTTCTTCTAAGAGGAAGCAACGACTGCAAGGAGAAGAAACTTGGCGCTTCTTTGATTCAAGGAATTTTATACTATCTTGATTCGTAGGATTGGATCTTATAGAAAATTTACAAAGAGACCATTTGTGTTATATTGACAGGAAATTTAGCATCCACTTTAATCACTTAGTCTGTTCGTGACAAGGTTGATGCAATTCTCTTTGAGATAGAGATTCACAGCTTGCTCAAACGTTTGGAGAAGCAACGATTGCAAGGAATTGGTTCGTAGGATTGGATCTTATAGAAAATTTACCAAGAGGCCATCTGTGTTATATTTGACAGGAAATTTAGCATCCACTTTAATCACTAGTCTATGTGTGACAAGGTTGATGCGATTCTCTTTGCGATAGAGATTCACAGCTTGCTCAAACGTTTGGAGGCGGTTAGCCCTGGATCTGACAAGACAATCATGGAGAAGGCTCTCAGAAACAAAAGTAAGAAGAGTGACGCCACAAAAAAGACGTTCGCAGCTGCTTGATGAATGGTCATCAGTTTTTTAGGTTGTGCTTGGTACTCTCGTTGGAAATTTCTTTGCGAACTAGGAGTGTGAGGGTTGATGGTCAGTGCGTGTTGGGCATGGTTGTTGGGTTGATTGTGCGCTTATGGGGTTGCATCCTCTTTGAGTAGTACACATGTGATTGGTTTGTATTGGTTTTCATCCGGTTTTCATTGATTAACTAGCAATTCTCTTTTTAGTTAATTGATGAGACAAATCTTTTGTCTTCGTTTCAAAAAAAAACTTTAATATCTTTTTACAGTTCATTTGTTTTTTCTGTGGTACCGAACAATCTGTGGTTCAGATTAATTTGGTTTGCTAATTAGGATTCAAATAAACACACCACTCCAATCATGTAGTACTTTTTCGTATTCCTGCGTTTTGAAATTCATGCAAATCAAAGAAGCCCTCAATGTTGATATGACAACGAGCCGGGCGCTTGATTCTAAATTATCATGGCATGGTAGACTGGTCAGTAGAAATTTTGTTAGTTATCAGTTATCAGTGTCATGCAACTCCTGTTCAACCAAAACATGACGACACGTCAAACCTACTGACTGTAATGTTATGACCATGGAAGTGGAAGGCCATGCCTATTGATTGTGATGCTATTAGGATAGAGAGAGGGGGCAACTCTTGTTTACCATTTGATAATCTGCTAGGTCAGCTAAAGTCCCTTTACAAATTGAGATGACTGAAGCTGTCGCTGAAAACCAGGACTCCAAACTCGGTGCTCTGGTTTTGGCACATTCTAGTATTCTGCAGTTAAAAGTGTTCAGCCCTTTGTGTGGGCGTGATGGATTGGATGAAGCGACTGCCTGTACATTTCCATGGGATCAAGTGTGAGAACACATACAAGAGGGGGTGATGCCGTGATGGGTACATGCATGGATGAATGCGGTTGAAATACTCTATACAATGGTACAGTTTGATACAACAAGCCTTCCAAATGGCAAATAATTACTTCATGTCGAAATGTCAGTAAAATGGGGAGCCAGCGATGGATTACCGACGCCAATAAATTTTTAAGATGTTCAGAACCTGTGCCAAGTAAAGTATGCAGAGGTAAGAAAATTAGAAAATACTGTATTTGCCAACGGATAAAAAATGTATGCCAGGTAAAAAATGAAACTGAACAATGAGGAACCGAGCAGAAGGTATACCTTTGTGTTGGTGGAGCAAGTGTAGCACATTTCAGCTGCAGAACAGCAACTGAAGCCTAACTATACATATAAAACCTCCGCATCGAATGGAAACGCAATGTTACTATCTCTACACATGTTCCGACAAGTGTGGTACTGATGTCTTTGGAACACCCTGCGGCTCATTGGCCACGCTATTCTTGCTGGTTGAGCCCGTTTCATTGTGAACATGTTCTAGAAACTCCATGACAATAGGGTCAGTCCAAGGACATCCAAATGGAGCTTCGTCGCCTGCTACCCATCCAAGATGACCACCCTCTGGTGTTACTATCAGTAGGCAATTTGGATTTGCCTGAAACGATAAAAGAACAAGACTAGTAAGACGTTTAGGATAATAGAGAAGCACCAAACCAAATCAGCAGTAGATTTACGAATAAGAGTGGATATGTTGTTCCCATGTTGCCATTTATCCTTGTGTGGTTATGCAAGATACCAGCAGGTGAATAACAGGTGTGTGCTCAAACAAGAAAATACCTTGATATCTTCTCTGGGAATTCCCCTGGATGGTGCAATTGGATCGTTATCCGCCTGCACACAATTAAGCTAGCATTAGAATTATAATAGAAAGAGCAAACCATAGATCGTTATTTTCTTGCTGACTTAATATGAATAGGCAGTGGCACTTCAAAACAAGCTATTGAAATCAGCATGTTTATGGAAGTACAAAATAGATATCCTTTTGGGACACCGTTTTGTTTTTCTCATGCAGAAACTCGGATAAACATGAGCCCCTCATTATAAACCACTGCCTCTAGTTTCGTCTTAATAGAGTTATAAGCATCAGTTAGTTGGCTGGTGGTCTCTGCACTTGCACAGCCCACCCAGGTTCAACCGTTTGAGGCCTGGCCTTCCCCTATGGTGCTCGGTTGTTTCTTCTAAATAAAAAAGGCACAGCTACTGGTGCCTGCTGATGAATTCTTTTTCATCTTGATGAATTGTAAACGCTCCTGCCGATTACTCAGAAGAAAAGGGAGTGCACAGCAGATGGTAGTAATTCAAATTTACTGTGCAGTTCATGAATCTCAGCCTGGCCTCCCCCTGTGATGCTCAGTTGTTTCTTCTAAAGTAAAAATGCCACAGGCGCTAGTGCCTGTTGATTGAGTTTTTTTTCGTCTTAATGAATCAGCAGCACTCCTGCCAGTTACTCGGGAAAAAATAGGTACAAAACAGATGGTAGCAATTAGTAAAAATTACTGCGCAGTCCATGAAGGTGAATTGAGTCTCCTGTTTTCCTTGTTTGCTTATTGCATGACTAATATGCATTTACAAGTATCGACTTGAAGCAACATATGCAATTTGAGCCATCTAGAATTATCGTTGCAACTCCCCACACAACTGAAGTATGAACTCTGATCAATTTAAGCTTCCATTTCAAGACATTGGCAAGCATTCAAATGTCTCCAGCTTTTATTTCGGTTTTAAGATCCGACATGAATTATCGTGCATTGTAATATTCCTATTTCACCATTTTAAAATCTTCAAGTAAATCATAGTTTTAAGTATGACATAATGGCATAATCTTAAACTAAGTAATCAGATAGCTGTTGTTTTCAAATCCGCTAACGCAGCATAAAGAACTGGTAGCTTCACCTGTATGCACAGTAAGGGTATGGAAACATTCTTGATAGAATCTGAGCTGCTTGAGTTGCTGTAGTAATCATCTACTGACCTGAAACCAAATGAAACTGCACACAATTGAAGTATCTTTAAGTGTGGGGTCAAATTGAAATAGGTAAAAAAAAATCAATTCAGCTTGAGTTCAATGCAAACCTCGGGTTAGGCCTTGATCAAAATCTCTAACAGTTTTTGCATTGGCTGCCTTTGGTATGTCATATTCACCATCCAATCCTTCAAAAAGAAGTGCATGCCTAAAATTTGATGAAGTTCCTAAAAATCAGCTGTTAGAAAAGGAGCGTGAATATTACTTAGATTGCAGGAAAGGTGAACAAAAGGTTTACTTCTTAAATATAACCCTCAGAGAGTTAGCAAGTGCTCTATCATAGATGTTGTTGAACCCTTTATGGAAATCTTCATCAGCTATTACCAAATTAAACGGATTGCACATGGACACTGCTCCAGAAAGAGAGCATTTAT
Organism: Triticum aestivum; assembly: GCF_018294505.1. NCBI lineage: Eukaryota > Viridiplantae > Streptophyta > Magnoliopsida > Poales > Poaceae > Triticum > Triticum aestivum. The sequence continues at coordinate 454,099,573 of NC_057809.1, forward strand.
CAGTCTCCTGAAAAAGAGAATTATTGAGTTATGTTATGGACAGTCAAAGGAAACAGACCTCTGAAAGCAATTTTATATAGGAATAAAAAGGAGCCAGTACAATGCTAAGCACTTTGATTAACATTGATGGCCACAAAGAAAAGTGGCACACATTGTCATAGGTGGATTAATTAAGCATCATTTGCTACTTAAGGACTTTTAAGTAAAGCATATAACTTTAATGAATATGACAATGTGGGAGGTAAAAAATGGTCTGAAATTGTGTAAAACTGTAAATTCTTAATAACTGAATACAGAGCTCACCTCGCCAAGGTAGCGCACAAGAATATTTGCTCCAAGAGACCAGCCAGCAGCATAGATATTAGATTGAGGATAACGGGATAAAACATGATCGGCTACTTGACGGAGATCTCCAGTAAATGAAGCAGAATAGAACTGTGCACAACAGAAGATAAGAGTCAATAGATTTAGAAAGTAAGATGTTCTTGTATAGTTTCTGCTAATTTGTTTTTGGAGCAGCTATCTTCTTCAATCTTTATATTTCTCTGCTTGGTTATGTTATGGACACTGTTGCTTCCTAGGTCTCCTCCACAAGATTCATACACTGATCACTGGGTACCAAGACCAATGCTGATGATCAGAAAAAATGGTGTCCACACTAAACGGGCAGTATTTCAATATGCCTGCACTAAAGATTAGGTCAGCTATCCTAAGAAATGCTAATAAGTTTAAGGATACAAGATATACTATTCCTAAGGGTAAAAAGATAAGAGGAAAAACATATGCATGCAAACCTAATAGCCTATTTTCCTTAAGCCATTGTCTGAGTACCAAGTATAGCCTCGAGAACTGGACATTATTTGTCATGAGATTCATGCCAACCAGCAGGTTTGTGGGCCATATAGTACCGCAATGGCCCATATCACACTGCTAAGAAAAGCTCAAACTACCTAGCAAGTACTGAAGTGCGAGCTGCATTATCACACTGGATGCAAATTAACATAAGATTTCTTTCCATATGACTTGCCACTAGCTCTATTTCTGGTCTTTGTTGCAGGAAAGAAAGTGGAGAAAACAAAGGCGCACTACAGGCAGTGAGAGAATGGCAGCTACCAGCAAAAGGAATAGTAGGACCGGTGTGTTGTTTTCTTTTGAGCGGCACATTTACATGTTTTTTCTGCTTCCTTGGCTTATGTGGATTGTCTGGATGATAGTCGAGAGGCTTGCTATATTGTGCTGGGTGTGCCATGTACTTGTTGGAGTGTATATGTGGATTGCCTAGCCCTTTCCATCAGTTCGAACTTTTGGTTGCGTTGGCTACTGCTGAAGCTTAACAGTACTATACGGAGATAACAAGCTATAACTAACTTTGCTGCATATCAGGAATGCGATTCAAGTACCTTCGCTGTGGTCACAGGACTATTTGCACATCCACGGCTATTGAATACCACAACACGCCATCCTTTGCTTCTAGCTCTCAAAAGCATATGTCGTACATATGTATCCTGACTCCCCCCTGTCAGACCAGGCTGCCAATAACAAACCTCCAGCATCAAGCATTAGCCATAAGCTAGTTAAAAACTGTACGTGCATGAAAATACAAGTTTCACCCGCCTTTAAAAAAATGAAAATACAAGTAGAACAGTACACATAGTACTGCAGATAGCTAGATAAGATGTACAGAAAGACAATATGTTAATGTCAATAGTCATGTATGCTGGAAGCAAAATTGTCTTTGATATGACAGATGCAAAACATGAATTTAGCACGAGAAGGTGTTCGTTATGTGTTATGTTCAAAACTGTATTAAAACTGCCTATACTTTGTTGGCAGCATTTAGTTTTCTTTTTAACTGATTAGTAGCAAAATGCTTGGCTCTTTAGATCTTTTGCTGAGCAGTCAGTTGAGTGCTTAATAAAAATGCAAACTTATAATGTCCACGGCATCCTTTTGCTTTTCTTCAATTGAACGTTATGCAGGAATATTTTTCCTTATTTAATTTGCACAACACTAGAATAGTTAGTGATGTTATACTAAAAAATAGTAAATTACATCGGTCTAATATGATCATGATGAATGACGTCATCTTTGTAAGTATATATGCCCACTGCTAATGTTTAGCCATGGTGCTACTTGGAATATCATATGCAGTTGGAATCAAACTATATTTCAGTCTCCATGTGCTCCCGTAGATACCCCTATATTTCACCTAAGATCTCTTCACCTGACAACATGAATCTATTTACAAACTGAACTTCCAGATGTACAATCTCAGGAATGCACTGCTCAACGGCACAATTAAATCCTCCTACACGGAGATGAGAAATCATCTCAGAACTAATCAAAACTGGCATCACATCCTCTCATTTCAATGTTTTAAATAGCGGGCTATGCCAAATAGCGGCGGACCTCAAAATCAGCTATAGCGAGCTATAGCAGTCTATTTGTACATGAGACCATTTAGCGGCACCCTGTTGAAAAGGCTATAGAAGCTATAGCCAGCTATTTAAAACTATGATTTCAACACAGCCAAATTACACACGGTTCTCTACCACAAGGCGAAAGTAAAATTTAACAAATATCGCGGCATAATCTTAGCTACTCTTATTCACTCAAATACATCTACAGCACCACACATAACTCTAAACAGATTTCTACAACTGATCTGAAAACGAACCAAATCCAGCCTCACTGGCATTTATTTATTTATTTATTTTGAGAAACCTCACTGGCCTCCATGACGCTAACAAAATGTCACACTTCCGTTGTGTCCTCTTTGCAACACTAGGAGAAGGAAAGCGACGCCATACCAGAAGGATTAGCACAGGTGCGTCTCCCGGCAACGCGCGGTCGTCGCCGGAGACCCAGTCGAGGGCGACGGCTCCGTCGTCAGGGGTGCGTAGGCACTCGCGCCGGAATGCCACGGTGGGGAGCGAGCGCGTGAAGGCCGCGAAGATGGTCTCGACGTGGCGGTTGGACGCGAAGACGGGGAAGGCGCGGTACGGGCGGCGGAGGCTGTCGAAGCCGGCGAGGAGGCCGCGCCGCGCGCCGGCGATCTCGAGGCTCGAGTGCGGGAGGAGAGGCTGCTCCCCGTCGCCGTCGCAGCTTCGAGAGGAGATGACGGAGGAGGAGAGCGACATGGTGGTTGGTAGGAGTAGGTAGCGGAGGCGAGGGGCGAAGCGGCGGGCGGTGCCGGCGAATGGGGATGGCGTTTGTAGCGCGGCCATCAGATTCGCGCCTGCAGTGTGCACTCGGGTTTAGAATACACTTCTCGCTTCTCTGGACAGCTAGGAACCCCGGAGCCAGTAGGAATTGTGGCTGGGTCGTTGACACGTGGGGACAAGGAGGATCAAGGAATTAGGAGACTTTTTTCTGGATCAATATATAGTCATGGAAGTAGAAAGAACACCAAGAATAACATCGAAGATCACCCAGCAATTACTACTCCCTCCATTCCTAAATATTTGTTTTTCTAGACATTTTAAATGGACACAACATACGGATGTATGTAGACATATTTTAAAATGTAGATTCACTCATTTTTCTCCATATATAGTCACTTGTTGAAATTTCTAGGAAGACAAATATTTGAGAACGGAGGGAACAATAGAGCGAGCCGAAGGCGCGCTACCCCGCTGTCATCATCGTCTCTTAATGGAGCTCGACAAACCTTATCGTAGTAGAAATTTAGAAATTCATCATGCTAAAACCCTAAGAACGACGAACCAGAACAACAACCGCAGACCATGAAGAGAAGTGTAGATCGAAAGTATCAAACTTGTAGATATACGAACGCAGACGAACAAAAATCAGATCCATGTAGATCCACCGAAGACAAACGTCAATCGAATTCTATGGAATCCATCGAATATACACCTCCACGCGTCCTCTAATAACGCTCGAAGCACCACCGGGATACGGACTAAACGAGGAGAACCTTATTACGTATGCAGGAAATGAAGGAAATATGCCCTAGAGGCAATAATAAAGTTATTATTTATTTCCTTATATCATGATAAATGTTTATTATTCATGCTAGAATTGTATTAACCGGAAACATAATACATGTGTGAATACATAGACAAATAGAGTGTCACTAGTATGCCTCTACTTGACTAGCTCGTTAATCAAAGATGGTTATGTTTCCTAACCATGAACAAAAAGTTATTATTTGATTAACGGGATCACATCATTAGGAGAATGATCTGACTGACATGACCCATTCCATTAGCTTAGCACCCGATCGTTTAGTATGTTGCTATTGCTTTCTTCATGACTTATACATGTTCCTATGACTATGAGATTATGCAACTCCCGTTTGCCGGAGGAACACTTTGTGTGCTACCAAACATCACAACGTAAATGGGTGATTATAAAGGTGCTCTACAAGTGTCTCCAAAGGTATATGTTGGGTTGGCGTATTTCGAGATTAGGATTTGTCACTCCGATTATCGGAGAGGTATCTCTGGGCCCTCTCGGTAATGCACATCACATAAGCCTTGCAAGCATTGCAACTAATGAGTTAGTTGCGAGATGATGTATTACGGAACGAGTAAAGAGACTTGCCGGTAACGAGATTGAACTAGGTATTGAGATACCGACGATCGAATCTCGGGCAAGTAACATACCGATGACAAAGGGAACAACGTATGTTGTTATGCGGTCTGACCGATAAAGATCTTCGTAGAATATGTAGGAGCCAATATGAGCATCCAGGTTCCGCTATTGGTTATTGACCGGAGACGTGTCTCGGTCATGTCTACATTGTTCTCGAACTCGTAGGGTCCGCACGCTTAAGGTTTCGATGATAGTTATATTATGAGTTTATGAGTTTTGATGTACCGAAGTTAGTTCGGAGTTCCGTATGTGATCACGGACATGACGAGGAGTCTCGAAATGGTCGAGACATAAAGATTGATATATTGGACGACTATATTCGGACACTAGAAGTGTTCCGGGTGATTTCGGAGAAAACCGAAGAGCCGGAGGGTTACCGGAACCCCCCCGGGAGAAGTAATGGGCCTTATGGGGCCTTAGTGGAGAGAGAGGGGGGCTGCCAGAGGTGGGCCGCGCGCCTCCTCCCCCTGGTCCGAATTGGACTAGGAGAGGGGGGGCGGCGCCCCCCTTTCCCTCTCCCTCCCCACTTCCTTCCCCCTCCTAGTAGGAGTCCTACTCCTACTAGGAGGAGGACTCCTCCTGGCGCGCCTATAGGGGCCGGCCGGCCTCCTCACCTTGCTCCTTTATATACGGAGGCAGGGGGCACCCCTAGACACACAAGTTGATCCACGTGATCATATTCTTAGCCGTGTGCGGTGCCTCCTTCCACCATAGTCCTCGATAATATTGTAGCGGTGCTTAGGCGAAGCCCTGCGACGGTAGTGCATCAAAATCGTCACCACGTCGTCGTGCTGACGGAACTCTTCCCCGACACTTTGCTGGATCGGAGTCCGGGGATCGTCATCGAGTTGAACGTGTGCTAGAACTCGGAGGTGCCGTAGTTTTGGTGCTTGATCGGTCGGGTCGTGGAGACGTACGACTACATCAACCAAACGCTTCTGTTGTCAATCTACAAGGGTACATAGATCACACTCTCCCCTCTCGTTGCTATGCATCACCATGATCTTGCGTGTGCGTAGGAAATTTTTTGAAATTACTACGAAACCCAACAGTGGCATCCGAGCCTAGGTTTTATATGTTGATGTTATATGCACGAGTAGAACACAAGTGAGTTGTGGGCGATATAAGTCATACTGCTTACCAGCATGTCATACTTTGGTTCGGCGGTATTGTTGGACGAAGCGGCCCGGACCGACATTACGCGTACGCTTACGCGAGACCGATTCTCCCGACGTGCTTTGCACATAGGTGGCTTGCGGGTGACAGTTTCTCCAACTTTAGTTGAACCGAGTGTGGCTACGCCCGGTCCTTGCGAAGGTTAAAACAGCACCAACTTGACAAACTATCGTTGTGGTTTTGATGCGTAGGTAAGATTGGTTCTTGCTTAAGCCTGTAGCAGCCACGTAAAACTTGCAACAACAAAGTAGAGGACGTCTAACTTGTTTTTGCAGGGCATGTTGTGATGTGATATGGTCAAGACATGATGCTAAATTTTATTGTATGAGATGATCATGTTTTGTAACCGAGTTATCGGCAACTGGCAGGAGCCATATGGTTGTCGCTTTATTGTATGCAATGCAATCGCGCTGTAATGCTTTACTTTATCACTAAGCGGTAGCGATAGTCGTGCAAGCATAAGATTGGCGAGACGACAACGATACTACGATGGAGATCAAGGTGTCGCGCCGGTGACGATGGTGATCACGACGGTGCTTCGAAGATGGAGATCACAAGCACAAGATGATGATGGCCATATCATATCACTTATATTGATTGCATGTGATGTTTATCTTTTATGCATCTTATCTTGCTTTGATTGACGGTAGCATTATAAGATGATCTCTCACTAATTATCAAGAAGTGTTCTCCCTGAGTATGCACCGTTGCGAAAGTTCTTCGTGCTGAGACACCACGTGATGATCGGGTGTGATAGGCTCTACGTTCAAATACAACGGGTGCAAAATAGTTGCACACGCGGAATACTCAGGTTATACTTGACGAGCCAAGCATATACAAATATGGCCTCGGAACACAGAGACCGAAAGGTCGAGCGTGAAGCATATAGTAGATATGATCAACATAGTGATGTTCACCAATGAAACTACTCCATCTCACGTGATGATCGGACATGGTTTAGTTGATTTGGATCACGTAATCACTTAGAGGATTAGAGGGATGTCTATCTAAGTGGGAGTTCTTTAAGTAAATTAATTGAACCTAAATTTATCATGAAACTTAGTACCTGATAGTATCTTGCTTGTTTATACTTGATTGTAGATAGATGGCTCATGCTGTTGTTCCATTGAATTTTAATGCGTTCCTTGAGAAAGCAAAGTTGAAAGATGATGGTAGCAATTACACGGACTGGGTCCGTAACTTGAGGATTATCCTCATTGCTGCACAGAAGAATTACGTCCTGGAAGCACCGCTGGGTGCCAGGCCTCCTGCTGGAGCAACACCAGATGTTATGAACGTCTGGCAGAGCAAAGCTGATGACTACTCGATAGTTCAGTGTGCCATGCTTTACGGCTTAGAATCGGGACTTCAACGACGTTTTGAACGTCATGGAGCATATGAGATGTTTCAGGAGTTGAAGTTAATATTTCAAGCAAATGCCCGGATTGAGAGATATGAAGTCTCCAATAAGTTCTATAGCTGCAAGATGGAGGAGAACAGTTTTGTCAGTGAGCATATACTCAAAATGTCTGGGTATAATAATCACTTGATTCAATTGGGAGTTAATCTTCCAGATGATTGCGTCATTGACAAAATTCTCCAATCACTGCCACCAAGCTACAAGAGCTTCGTGATGAACTATAACATGCAAGGGGTGAATAAGACTATTCCCGACCTCTTCGCAATGCTGAAAGCTGCGGAGGTAGAAATCAAGAAGGAGCATCAAGTGTTGATGGTCAACAAGACCACTAGTTTCAAGAAAAAGGGCAAAGGGAAGAAGAAGGGGAACTTCAAAAAGAACAGTAAGCAAGTTGCTACTCAGGAGAAGAAACCCAAACCTGGACCTAAGCCTGAAACTGAGTGCTTCTACTGCAAGCAGACTGGACACTAGAAGCGGAACTGCCCCAAGTATTTGGCGGATAAGAAGGATGGCAAGGTGAACAAAGGTATATGTGATATACATGTTATTGATGTGTACCTTACTAATGCTCGCAGTAGCACCTGGGTATTTGATACTGGTTCTGTTGCTAATATTTGCAACTCGAAACAGGGACTACGGATTAAGCGAAGATTGGCTAAGGACGAGGTGACGATGCGCGTGGGAAACGGTTCCAAAGTCGATGTGATCGCAGTCGGCACACTACCTCTACATCTACCTTCGGGATTAATATTAGACCTAAATAATTGTTATTTGGTGCCAGCGTTAAGCATGAACATTATATCTGGATCTTGTTTGATGCGAGACGGTTATTCATTTAAATTTGAGAATAATGGTTGTTCTATTTATATGAGTAATATCTTTTATGGTCATGCACCCTTAAAGAGTGGTCTATTTTTATTGAATCTCGATAGTAGTGACACACATATTCATAGTGTTGAAGCCAAAAGATGCAGAGTTGATAATGATAGTGCAACTTATTTGTGGCACTGCCGTTTAGGTCATATCGGTGTAAAGCGCATGAAGAAACTCCATACTGATGGACTTTTGGAACCACTTGATTATGAATCACTTGGTACTTGCGAACCGTGCCTCATGGGCAAGATGACTAAAACACCGTTCTCCGGTACTATGGAGAGAGCAACAGATTTGTTGGAAATCATACATACAGATGTATGTGGTCCGATGAATATTGAGGCTCGTGGCGGATATCGTTATTTTCTCACCTTCACAGGTGACTTAAGCAGATATGGGTATATCTACTTAATGAAACACAAGTCTGAAACATTTGAAAAGTTCAAAGAATTTCAGAGTGAAGTAGAAAATCATCGTAACAAGAAAATAAAATTCCTACGATCTGATCGTGGAGGAGAATATTTGAGTTACGAGTTTGGTGTACATTTGAAAAATTGTGGAATAGTTTCGCAACTCACGCCACCCGGAACACCACAGCGTAATGGTGTGTCCGAATGTCGTAATCGTACTTTACTAGATATGGTGCGATCTATGATGTCTCTTACTGATTTACCACTATTGTTTTGGGGATACGCTCTAGAGACGGCCGCATTCACGTTAAATAGGGCACCATCAAAATCCGTTGAGATGACGCCTTATGAACTGTGGTTTGGTCAGAAACCAAAGTTATCGTTTCTGAAAGTTTGGGGCTGCGATGCTTATGTGAAAAAGCTTCAACCTGATAAGCTCGAACCCAAATCGGAGAAATGTGTCTTCATAGGATATCCAAAGGAAACTATTGGATACACCTTCTATCACAGATCCGAAGGCAAGACTTTTGTTGCTAAATTCGGAAACTTTCTGGATACGGAGTTTCTCTCAAAAGAAGTGAGTGGGAGGAAAGTAGAACTTGACGAGGTAACTGTACCTGCTCCCTTATTGGAAAGTAGTGCATCACAGAAAACTGTTTCAGTGACACCTACACCAGTTAGTGAGGAAGCTAATGATGATGATCATGAAACTTCAGAACAAGATACTACTGAACCTCGTAGATCAACCAGAGTGAGATCCGCGCCAGAGTGGTACGGTAATCCTGTTCTGGAAGTCATGCTACTAGATCATGATGAACCTACGAACTATGAAGAAGCGATGGTGAGCCCAGATTCTGCAAAATGGCTTGAAGCCATGAAATCTGAGATGGGATCCATGTATGAGAACAAAGTATGGACTTTGGTTGACTTGCCCGATGATCGGCAAGCAATTGAGAATAAATGGATCTTCAAGAAGAAGACTGACGCTGATGATAATATTATTGTCTACAAAGCTCGACTTGTCGCAAAAGGTTTTCGACAAGTTCAAGGGATTAACTACAATGAGACGTTCTCACCCGTAGCGATGCTTAAGTCTGTCCGAATCATGTTAGCAATTGCCGCATTTTATGATTATGAAATTTGGCAGATGGATGTCAAAACTGCATTCTTGAATGGATTTCTGGAAGAAGAGTTGTATATGATGCAACCAGAAGGTTTTGTCGATCCAAAGGGAGCTAACAAAAGTGTGCAAGCTCCAGCGATCCATTTATGGACTGGTGCAAGCCTCTCGAAGTTGGAATAAACGCTTTGATAGTGTGATCAAAGCATTTGGTTTTATACAGACTTTTGGAGAAGCCTATATTTACAAGAAAGTGAGTGGGAGCTCTGTAGCATTTCTGATATTATATGTGGATGACATATTACTAATGGGAAATGATATAGAATTTCTGGATAGCATAAAGGGATACTTGAATAAGAGTTTTTCAATGAAAGACCTCGGTGAAGCTGCTTACATATTAGGCATTAAGATCTATAGAGATAGATCAAGACGCTTAATTGGACTTTCACGAACCACATACCTTGACAAAGTTTTGAAGAAGTTCAAAATGGATCAAGCAAAGAAAGGGTTCTTGCCTGTGTTACAAGGTGTGAAGTTGAGTAAGACTCAATGCCCGACCACTGCAGAAGATAGAGAGAAAATGAAAGATGTTCCCTATGCTTTAGCCATAGGCTCTATCATGTATGCAATGCTGTGTACCAGACCTGATGTGTGCCTTGCCATAAGTCTAGCAGGGAGGTACCAAGGTGATCCAGGAGTGGATCACTGGACAGCGGTCAAGAACATCCTGAAATACCAGAAAAGGACTAAGGATATGTTTCTCATATATGGAGGTGACAAAAGCTCATCGTAAAAGGTTACGTTGATGCAAGCTTTGACACTGATCCGGACGATTCTAAATCGCAAACCGGATACGTGTTTACATTAAACGGTGGAGCTGTCAGTTGGTGCAGTTCTAAACAAAGCGACGTAGCTGGATCTACATGTGAAGCGGAGTACATAGCTGCTTCGGAAGCAGCAAATGAAGGAGTCTGGATGAAGGAGTTCATATCCGATCTAGGTGTCATACCTAGTGCATCGGGTCCAATGAAAATCTTTTGTGACAATACTGGTGCAATTGCCTTGGCAAAGGAATCCAGATTTCACAAGAGAACCAAGCACATCAAGAGACGCTTCAATTCCATCCGGGATCTAGTCCAGGTGGGAGACATAGAGATTTGCAAGATACATATGGATCTGAATGTTGCAGACCCGTTGACTAAGCCTCTTCCACGAGCAAAACATGATCAGCACCAAAGCTCCATGGGTGTTAGAATCATTACTGTGTAATCTAGATTATTGACTCTAGTGCAAGTGGGATACTGAAGGAAATATGCCCTAGAGGCAATAATAAATTTATTATTTATTTCCTTATATCATGATAAATGTTTATTATTCATGCTAGAATTGTATTAACCGGAAACATAATACATGTGTGAATACATAGACAAACAGAGTGTCACTAGTATGCCTCTACTTGACTAGCTCGTTAATCAAAGATGGTTATGTTTCCTAACCATGAACAAAGAGTTATTATTTGATTAACGGGATCACATCATTAGGAGAATGATCTGACTGACATGACCCATTCCATTAGCTTAGCACCCGATCGTTTAGTATGTTGCTATTGCTTTCTTCATGACTTATACATGTTCCTATGACTATGAGATTATGCAACTCCCGTTTGCCGGAGGAACACTTTGTGTGCTACCAAACATCACAACGTAAATGGGTGATTATAAAGGTGCTCTACATGTGTCTCCAAAGGTACATGTTGGGTTGGCGTATTTCGAGATTAGGATTTGTCACTCCGATTGTCGGAGAGGTATCTCTGGGCCCTCTCGATAATGCACATCACATAAGCCTTGCAAGCATTGCAACTAATGAGTTAGTTGCGAGATGATGTATTACGGAACGAGTAAAGAGACTTGCCGGCAACGAGATTGAACTAGGTATTGAGATACCGACGATCGAATCTCGGGCAAGTAACATACCGATGACAAAGGGAACAACGTATGTTGTTATGCGGTCTGACCGATAAAGATCTTCGTAGAATATGTAGGAGCCAATATGAGCATCCAGGTTCCGCTATTGGTTATTGACTGGAGACGTGTCTCGGTCATGTCTACATTGTTCTTGAACTCGTAGGGTCCGCACGCTTAAGGTTTCGATGATAGTTATATTATGAGTTTATGATTTTTGATGTACCGAAGTTAGTTCGGAGTCCCGGATGTGATCACGGACATGACGAGGAGTCTCGAAATGGTCGAGACATAAAGATTGATATATTGGACGGCTATATTCGGACACCATAAGTGTTCCGGGTGATTTCGGAGAAAACCGGAGAAAACCAGAGAGCCGGAGGGTTACCGGAACCCCCCCGGGAGAAGTAATGGGCCTTATGGGCCTTAGTGGAGAGAGAGAGGGGCTGCCAGAGGTGGGCCGCGCGCCTCTTCCCCCCTAGTCCGAATTGGACTAGGAGAGGGGGGCGACGCCCCCCTTTCCCTCTCCCTCTCCCTCCCCACTTCCTTCCCCCTCCCAGTAGGAGTCCTACTCCTACTAGGAGGAGGACTCCTCCTGGCGCGCCTATAGGGGCCGGCTAGCCTCCTGCCCTTGCTCCTTTATATACGGAGGTAGGGGCACCCCTAGACACACAAGTTGATCCACGTGATCATATTCTTAGCCGTGTGCGGTGCCCCCTTCCACCATAGTCCTCGATAATATTGTAGCGGTGCTTAGGCGAAGCCCTGCGACGGTAGTGCATCAAAATCATCACCACGCCGTCATGCTGACGGAAATCTTCCCCAACACTTTGCTGGATCGGAGTCCGGGGATCGTCATCGAGCTGAACGTGTGCTACAACTCGGAGGTGCCGTAGTTTCGGTGCTTGATCGGTCGGGCCGTGGAGACGTACGACTACATCAACCAAACGCTTCCGTTGTCAATCTACAAGGGTACGTAGATCACACTCTCCCCTCTCGTTGCTATGCATCACCATGATCTTGCGTGTGCATAGGAATTTTTTTGAAATTACTACGAAACCCAACAGGAAACTGCACACAGGGGTGCATAGCCTTCATGAGCAGGGCACAAATCCCAAATGAACACAAAGACTTAAAAAACGAAACAGAAGCCCTCACGCTAGCAAGGGTTGAGATCCACCGCGCCTGCATGACCTAAGGGCACTGGAGAAGAGGCATACATGCGTGGACACATGCAGGAGGAGGCGAGAAACCCTAATCGCCCGAGCCACGGGAGCACATGATCAGAAAATTACGTTGTTCGTGCAGACCATAAGATGCCGACGGTCGCAATCCGCGAAGCAAATCGCTGCTCCGAAGACGACAATGTCGATAAGGGCTTGTAGAAACTCCGGAGACCATGATAGCTAGACAAATCCAGATGGACCCACCAAAAGCGTAACTGATCATATGACGGAAGACCTGCCGGAAACACAAAACCACACACCCTCTGCCAGTGATAAGCACACGACTAAATGAGGATAGGGCGGGGAAGACCTTTTTTCTAAACTCGAAAGCGTTGCCGCCAACCAAGCACAAGACCCCCTAAATAAAATATAGAAAAAATTACCCACATCGTTGTACGCCAATTATGGATCTGAGATCGAACTCATCGCCGACTATAGCCATGCGTCGATGCAGTCTTCTCCAATGGCCTAGCCAAGTCGGGACGTCGTAGAAGCTCACCACATTGGATTCGTCTAGTCGCCGCCAGCTTCACGATCGCCGTTGTCAAGCACCACTTGGAGAGTCCTCCACTCGAGTCCTCATCTCCTTGTTCAACTGCAACACCCCTCCAAGACTTCCCTAGCAAAACCGCCCCTGAACCAGACCTCCATGCCGTCGCCGCGCATGCTTTGCCCGGTGACACACCCTAACACTACTAGGGAAATGCCTATACACAGGAGCTTAGTAGTAGCGCTTTTTAGAAGGCACCGCTGAGGGAGTCCTGGATTAGGGGGTCCCCGGACAGCCGGACTATATCCGTTGGCCGGACTATTGGACTATGAAAATACAAGATTGAAGATTTTGTCCCGTGTCCGGGTGGGACTCTCCTTTGCGTGGAAGGCAAGCTTGGCAATTCGGATATGTAGATCTCCTCCCTTGTAACCGACTATGTGTAACCCTAGCCCCCTCCGGTGTCTATATAAACCGGAGGGTTTAGTCTGTAGGAGAAGAACAATCACAATCATAGGCTAGCTTCTAGGGTTTAGCCTCTACGATCTCGTGGTAGATCAACTCTTGTAATACTCATATCATCAAGATCAATCAAGCAGGAAGTAGGGTATTACCTCCATCGAGAGGGCTCGAACCTGGGTAACATTGTGTCCCCCGCCTCCTATTACCATCCGCCTTAGACGCACAATTCGGGACCCCCTACCCAAGATCCGCCGGTTTTGACACCGACATTGGTGCTTTCATTGAGAGTTACACTGTATCGTCACCAAAACGCTTGATGGTTCCTTCGATCATCGGCAACGATGCAATCCAGGGTGAGGTTTTTCTCCCCGGACAGATCTTCGTATTCGGCGGCTTCGCACTGTGGGCCAACTCGCTTGGCCATCTGGAGCAGATTGAGAGCTACGCCCCTGGCCGTCAGGTCAGGTTTGGAAACTTAAACTATACTGCCGACATTCGCGGAGACTTGATCTTCGATGGATTCAAGCCCATGTCAGGTGCGCCGCACAGCCACAACGAGCATGACTTAGCTCTGCCGCCCGACAGTGTTCGGGAGATCACACCATGGCAGCTCCGGCCCTTGATCCGGAGCAGATCGCGTCGTCTGAGGACGGGTGGATGGACCCTGCCACGAAGGCCGCACACTCAGTGGTGACAGAGCCGAATACTGACTTCACCTCCTACGAGACCTGTGTTGCCAGACCCTTGGATTCGTCCCCGGCCACGAGCTCTGAACCGCATGCGTCCGTGCCTATCGAATCTGATTGGGCACCGGTTATGCAGTTTTCCTCCGCGGATATCTTTCTGCACTCGCCTCTGGGCGACGCGCTGAATTCATTAAGGTCTCTCCCCTTGTCAGAAGGCCCTTGGCCGAACTATGTCTGGCTGGAGTGGGAAGCGGACGACAAAGAAATTCGTTCCCCACCCACCACCCACTTAATAGCCACTGTCGATGACTTAACCGACATGCTTGATTTCGACTCTGAAGACATCGACGGTATGAACGACGATGTAGGAGAGGAACAGGAACCACCGCCCACAAGGCGCTGGACAACCACTTCATCACACGATATATACATGGTGGATACACCCAAAGAAAACAATGACGAGGAACGGAAGCAGGCAGCGGAGGATAATCCCCTCGAGAAGCAACAAAAGCGACGACATAGGCGCCGCTCCAAATCCCGCCTCGGCAAAAACAGCGATAACAGCGCAAGGAAGAATAATACCCCGGACGACTCCAAAGCAAACGACGACCACATGGACCCAGCGTCAGAGCAGGACGAACCAGCGGACGGCGAACATAGTACGGAGCCGCTGTCCGATCACAGCGACGCCGAGGGTAAAGCTCATCAACCTGTCTCCGGAGAGGAGAACAGTCCGGACGACAATGCACACATCATCCCGGAAAGGCACTTGGAGCAAGAGGACCTCCACAGAAGGCTTATTGCCACCGAGAGGAGTCTGAAGAAGCAGAAGCAAAGGCTTAAGGCCGTGCAAAATACACTCAATAGTAGATGGAACAAAGTGCTCGACACTGAAGAAAAGTACGGTGGCAGCCGCCACACAAAGAGCTATCCAAAGCGCAAGCTGCTGCCTGAATTCGATGACGAGGCTTTAGAGCCTATACAGCCGAAAAATAAAATGGCCGATCAGTCGGATCGACCACCCCATGGCCGCGATAGGACGGCTAACGATGTCGCACATAAGTCAGCACACGATTTACGTGAGGACTTGCACCAAAAAGCCAGTATGACCAGGTCCATCTATGGATCTAGGAAGCGCGCTTCGGCACAGAATCAAAACTGAACACTACAACCGTCAGAATGCCATGACACATCCAAATACAGGGGTGCCGCACACCCCCTATGCTTCATCGATGAGGTTTTGGATCACGAATTTCCATAAGGATTCAAACCCGTGAACATAGAGGCATACGACGGAACAACAAACCCTGGGGTCTGGATTGAGGACTTTATCCTTCATATCCACATGGCTCGCGGAGATGATCTCCATGCCATCAAATACTTGCCCCTCAAGTTGAAAGGACCAGCTCAGCACTGGCTGAAGAGCCTCCCCGAAAACTCAATTGGAAGTTGGGAAGAGCTTGAGGATGCTTTTAGGGCTAATTTTCAAGGGACCTATGTCCGACCTCCGGATGCAGACGATTTAAGTCATATAATTCAACAGCCCGAAGAGTCAGCCCGAAAGCTTTGCAACAGATTCCTCACTAAGAAGAATCAAATTGTTGATTGCCCGGACGCCGAAGCCTTAGCGGCTTTCAAACACAGTATCCGGGACGAATGGCTCGCCATACACCTCGTCCAAGAAAAACCGAGGACAATGGCAGCCCTAACAAGCCTTATGACCCGCTCTTGCGTGGTTGAAGATAGTTGGCTGGACCGTAGAGGCACCAGCGACACAGGCACATCCGAAGTCAGGGATGGCAATGGAAAACCACGCCGCAATGTCAAAACAATGAAGACAGCCCAGACAACACGGCGGTAAACGCCGAATTCAGGGGCTCTCGACCCGATCAACGGAAAAAGCTATTCAAAGGCGGCAGAGATGGACCGTCCAGCCTAAACAAGATTCTAGACAGATTATGTCAGATTCATGGCACCTCCGATAAACCGACAAATCACACCAACAGAGAATGCTGGGTCTTCAAGCAAGCCGGCAAGCTAAATGCCAGACACAAGGGGAGGGAGACACCAAGTGAAGACGAGGATGAGCCTCGCCAGCAAAACACTAGGGGACAGAAAAAATTCTCACCAGAGGGCAAAACAGTGAACATGATTCATGTAACGAAGAGGAGGAGCAAACGCGCACTCCGAGATGTATGCGCCGTGGAGCCCGTCACCCCCAAGTTCAACCCCTGGTCGGCCTGCCCGATCACTTTTGATCACAGGGATCACCCGACTAGTATCCGGCATGGAGGATCGGCTGTCTTGGTACTAGACCCAATAATTAACGGATACCATCTCACCTGAGTCCTTATGGACGGCGACAGTAGTCTTAATCTGATATATCAGGACACACTCCGCAAAATGGGGATAGACCCGACAAGAATTAGCCAAAGCAATACTACCTTTAAAGGAGTAATACCAGGCCCAGAGGCCCGCTGCACGGGCTCTCTAGTACTAGAGGTTGTATTCGGTTCTCCCGACAACTTCCGAAGTGAAAAGTTAACCTTCGACATCGCTCTGTTCCGAAACGGCTATCAAGCACTACTCGGAAGAACGACCTTCGCTCGTTTTAATGCAATACCGCATTACGCTTATCTTAAGGTTAAGATGCCCAGTCCACGTGGCATCATCATAGTTAGCGGAAACATAGAGCGTTCCTTACGTGCGGAAGAATGTGTGGTGGCTTTAGCAGCCGAACACTGAGCGGCCTCTCCAACCAGAATAAATGATCGATCGTCAAGACCGCGAACACGGCTAGACGAGTCCAGCGCACCACTAGCTGTAACAGCTCAGATAAACCTAAGACTGGGTCGATGGATATACCCCCATAGGTGGTGCTAGGGGCTTCCCACATGTAAAAAGGACTACAGTTCGGCTTGACCTTATCTAGATTGAATTTAATTGGTTTATTAAAAATAACCAATTTTTCGCACGAAAACTTTCACATGGGCTTTTCTCTCTTACAGATGATCATCGTGCTACACCCTTCCAGGATACGGCACAACGGAGATACATGCGCATACGTGCAGCAGGGCCCCGTTCAAAGGTTTCTTTTTAGATTAAGACCCTGTGTAAACCTTTTTTACTGTCTCTTGTTGCTTCACACCCTCCGGATACTCAACATAACCAAGAGGGATGCTGGCATTATTGGCATTTCGTCACGTCAGACTAATGCACGTACCTGGAAATTCAAGGCTTATTATCGAGAATGTTACTCAGCCCAGTATACGTTGTAAAGACCGAATACCTTAGGGAGTGTTCGGCGTCGCGAGTTTGGCCTTATATGCATTGGCTCCGAATCATGTCTTTGGTCAATAGTTGGGTTTGCCCGGCTCCCGTGTTTTGTTACCTTACGTTCCGCTCTATCGGCTAAGGTGGCACCGGGAGAACTACTGCGATTGTGCCCTGGTTCATCTGGATGAGCACCTCAGTAGAGAAAGCCGAAAACTGACTATCATGATAAAGCGCGAGACTGGTCAACCACTTGAGGACTCAGCGGAATCTTCGCGATTCCTCGGCATTAACGAAGGACCGATTTCTCGGTCATGTATGTACGCGCACCGTATTTGGATAAGCGCGGAAGTACCAGGGGCTATATAGTAGCCCCACTGTCAAACTCCTATGGCTAAGTGAAAGTGTTAAAGCAATATAGTCTGATTGCCTTGTTCGGCATGCTAACACCTCCTTAACAGACCAAGATGTTGGATCAAGTGTGAATACGCGCTTTTCCGAACACCTCCACATTATATGCGTGGGGGCTGAAGCCGACGAATGCAAACTTTCAGGTTATATACATACATAAACGGCCGCACAGGAGGCATCGTAATACTTTCAGGAAAAAGTATAAACACATCCTTTATAATCAAAATAGCATTGTTTTTACAATTGGGATACATGTCACTCGAACATGATACTCTTCGAGCACTGAGCCTCTATTAAATGAGCGCCTTCTAGGACTTCTTCAAAATAGTGCTTGGCCGAGACCTGGCCTACGATCGGACCACGGGTTGCAATAGCGGTGCCATCCGTCTCTGCCCAGTATGTATTAACATGGGCAAGAGCCATCGGCGCACCCTCTATGCACGCCGACCTCTTTACAGCGTCGATATGCGGCACAACACCAAGGAATTGTTGCACTAAACCAAAATAACTATTCGGCCTTGGTCCTTCCGGCCAAGGATGATCCACGACAGACCTCATGGCAAGCCCATACAACCTATGGAGCTCAGCCCACTTGGCCATTTGCTCATTTAACAGCAGTGGATGCGCTGAAGCACTGAACTGCGACCAGAACAACTTTTCCATTTTGTGATCTTTTTTATCTTTGAAAAACTCAGTCGCATCAGCAACACTCGTTGCCAAGTCCAAGTACGTGTCTGCGGCACTCCATAATTGATCTAGAGGGGTATACTTCGGATCTCCAAACTTCATCCGCAACAAATAGGGCTTCCCAGCCGTGATATCTCCGGCTTGACGAAGCTCCTCCTTCGCCGCTCTGATTTTAGAGCGGGTTTCCTTAGCTACTACCATGGCTTTCTTCAGGTCCGCCGTTTTCGCTTGGCTTTCCTTTTCAAGAAGCTCATACCAGGCGGCGACATCCTTCAGCTCAACAGCCATCTTGGCTCTTTTATCTTTGCTCTAGCGACAAGTAGCCCGTTCGGCTCTTAACTCTTCGGCCGCCTTTAGGGCGACCGCATCACTTCTCCTGGCTTGTTCCTTGGCTCGGGCAAGCTCAGCCCGAAGGGTCTCCACGGCGGCAGCTCCATCTGCAGTCAAAGCATGTTATAGATACTAGCATAATGCTCCTCTTAAATATCTGTTGACCACCGGAGAATACATACCCTGTGCCTCGTCAAGCCGCTTGTTCACAAGCACGATGTCGGCATCTGCTGTATCAAGCTGCCGCCTCAGATCAACAAACTCACCAGTCCGGCCAGCCACCGGACCCTTAGCCGCCTGCACATGTGAGCAACATGATCATTACCTAGGACTATGATCCTTTGTTTGCCGCCTCTGGACAGCAACCAGAGTCTCAGGGGCTACTATCCGTATAGGGCACACCTAGCGTGTGCGGTACCATCAATATATATATATATATATATATATTACTTTGCGTACCTCAAAGCCTTTTAGCAGGCTCATAAAAGCTTCATGCAACCCACTTTTGGCGGATGAAATCCTTTCAACCACAGTACCCATTAAACTACGATGCGCCTCTGAGATAGCCGCTTGCTCCAGAAGACCCATCAGTGTGTCCAGTCGTGCACCGAACAGTCCCGGACGCTTTCTGTTGCTCCCTTTTGGAGCCGAATACTCCGAACTTTGGGTGGCCGAAGGGTTACCTTCCGTCCTTGGCGGATCAGGAGAAATCCTCCGTGATGACACCTCGGGGTCGTCCGCCTCATGAGGCGGGGAGACAGGGGGGGGGGGCGTTTCGCTCTCCATCATCTCCGAAAGAAGATCCCCCGAAGACGAACTCTGTCGAAAAGGGCTACGATCCAAACTACAAGACATACGTCTCGGTTATTGTTCTCGGAGATGAAGCAGGATATATTTACCAAAAGTACTCTGGTCCACTTACAGCTCGGTGGAGGGCTGATCCCCTTGCGGGCACTATGCGGTAAGGATGCCCTCCGGGGTAGGGCCCCTGGCGAAGGTTTCTTCCCTCGTCTGGAAACCTCGTTTCCAAGTCTTTAGAGGCGGTCCTCTTCTTTCCTTGGGGAGAGGGAATTTTAGAATCTTCTCCCCGGTTATTCTCCTTCACAGAGACACTAATTCCCCCGGTTTGGATGAGTAATGCGTGAGGCTCGCTTTCGGCTTCTTTATTCCTCCCTTTATCTTCCCCTGATGGCACTTGGTAAGGTGCGAGCTCAAGCATCCCGGCTAGTACAGGATCTGGTGAGCCTTCGGGAAGGGGGGCCGAACACCTGATCATCTTCGCCTTTCTTATCCAGTCCTGGCCAAGAGCAATTTTTTCAGAATGATGTTATGACAAATGAAAAGACGGCGTGTTCGGCCATAGAATTACTTATGTGGGTATCTGGACGATTGCAGTTTAGACCCGCATCCTCGGTGGTGTCCGGACACTTTATTCGTGATCCGAAGAACAAACCATACATCCCTTCGAGCGTCACGCCGAAGAATTGCTGAATAGTTCGCGGTCCTTCCAGGTTGAACTCCCACATACGGAAAGGTCGACGTTGGCATGGCAGGACCCGACAAACTAGCATGACTTGCATTACCTTGACAAGGCTGACATCTCTCTTGAGGAGATCTCGGATGCCACTCTGCAATGTCGGCACGTCATTAACTGGCCCCCAGTCCAGCCCCTTGTTGACCCATGACACCAGTTGTGGCAGGGGGCCTAAACGGAAGGCGGGGGCAGCCACCCACTTAGTACTTCGGGGAGGTGTGATGTAAAACCACTCCCGCTGCCATAAGTCGGACATCTTCGGGAAGGAACCCTTTGGCCATGGAGCATCGACGCCCTTTACTTAATATGGCGCCTCCGCATTCTGCGTGTCGCCCATCGATCATCTTCGGCTTCACATTAAAGGCCTGAAGCCATAAGCCGAAGTGCGGGCTGATGCAGAGGAAGGCCTCACACACGACGATAAACGACGAGATGTGAAGGATGGAATCTGGAGCTAGATCATGGAAGTCGAGCCCGTAATAGAACATAAGCCCTCTAACAAAGGGATCAAGATTGAAGCCTAGCCCTCGGAGGAAGTGGGAAACAAATACGACACTCTCATTATGTTCGTGAGTGGGGACGACCTGCCCTTGAGCAGGCAGCCTGTGCGAAATTTCGGCGGTCAAATATCTGGCTTCTCTTAGCTTTTTGATGTCCTCATCTGTGATAGAAGAGGCCATCCACCGGCCTTGAAGGTTGGATCTGGACATGATTGAAGGTCCGAAGCGCTTAGCCTGAGCCTTGGGTGTTGGAATTCGAGGTGGGGGAAGGGAAGGATCGAGCGCGAGAAGAAAAGGACATGCCTTGGCCCCTTTATAAAGAGGATGAATATCAAGCGTCCTCCGCATGGCCGTTTGAAAATTGCCTAAAATCGAGGAGTCATACCAGCAGGCGCGATTGGGTTACCCACACCCGTATTGATGAGAATCCCGTGATAAGGGGACACACACTACAAAAAAATACACTTCCGTGATGATACGTGTTTGTCACAGTAGGTCGCTTTTTTTGAAGGAAATATGCCCTAGAGGCAATAATAATGTTATTATTTTATTTCCTTATATCATGATAAATGTTTATTATTCATGCTACAATTGTATTATCCGAAAACATAATACTTGTGTGAATACATAGACAAACTAAACGTCACTAGTATGCCCCTACTTGACTAGCTCGTTAATCAAAGATGGTTATGTTTCCTAACCATAGACATGTGTTGTCATTTGATTAACGGGATCACATTACTAGGAGAATGATGTGATTGACATGACCCATTCCATTAGCTTAGCACCCGATCGTTTAGTATGTTGCTATTGCTTTCTTCATGACTTATACATGTTCCTATGACTATGAGATTATGCAACTCCCGTTTACCGGAGGAACACTTTATGTGCTACCAAATGTCACAACGTAACTGGGTGATTATAAAGGAGCTCTACAGGTGTCTCCAAAGGTAAATGTTGGGTTGGCGTATTTCGAGATTAGGATTTGTCACTCCGATTGTCGGAGAGGTATCTCTGGGTCCTCTCGGTAATGCACATCACATAAGCCTGGCAAGCATTGCAACTAATGAGTTAGTTGCGAGATGATGTATTACGAAACAAGTAAAGAGACTTGCCAGTAACGAGATTGAACTAGGTATTGAGATACCGACGATCGAATCTCGGGCAAGTAACATACCGATGACAAAGGGAACAACGTATGTTGTTATGCGGTCTGACCGATAAAGATCTTCATAGAATATGTGGGAGCCAATATGAGCATCCAGGTTCTGCAATTGGTTATTGACTGCAGACATGTCTCGGTCATGTCTACATTGTTCTCGAACCCGTAGGGTCCGCACGCTTAAGGTTTCGATGATAGTTATATTATGAGTTTATGAGTTTTGATGTACCGAAGTTAGTTCGGAGTCCCAGATGTGATCACGGACATAACGAGGAGTCTCGAAATGGTCAAGACATAAATATTGATATATTGGACGGCTATATTCGGACACCGGAAGTGTTCCGGGTGATTTCGGAGAAAACCGGAGTACCGGAGGGTTACCGGAACCCCCCCGGGAGAAGTAATGGGCCATATGGGCCTTAGTGGAGAGAGAGAAGGGCAACCAGGGTGGGCCGCACGCCTCCTCCCTCCTGGTCCGAATTGTACTAGGAGAGGGGGGCGGCGCCCCCCTTTCCTTCTTCCTCCCCACTTCCTTCCCCATCCTAGTAGGAGTCCTACTCCTACTAGGAGGAGGACTCCTCCTTGGCACGCCTATAGGGCCGGCCGGCCTCCACCCCTTGCTCCTTTATATACGGGGGCAGGGGTCACCCCTAGACACACAAGATGATCCATGTGATTGTTTTCTTAGCCGTGTGCGGTGCCCCCTTCCACCATAATCCTCGATAATATTGTAGTGGTGCTTAGGCGAAGCCCTGCGATGGTAGAACATCAAGATCGTCACCACGCCGTCGTGTTGACGGAACTCTTCCCTGACACTTTGCTGGATCGGAGTCCGGGGATCGTCATCGAGCTGGGCGTGTGCTAAAACTCGGAGGTGCCGTAGTTTTGGTGCTTGATCGGTCGGGCCGTGAAGACGTACGACTACATCAACCGCGTTGTGCTAACGCTTCCGCTGTCGGTCTACAAGGGTACATAGATCACACTCTCCCCTCTCGTTGCTATGCATCACAATGATCTTGCGTGTGTGTAGGAATTTTTTTGAAATTACTACGTTCCCCAACAGTGGCATCCGAGCCTAGGTTTTATGTGTTGATGTTATATGCACGAGTAGAACACAAGTGAGTTGTGGGCGATATAAGTCATACTGCTTACCAGCATGTCATACTTTGGTTCGGCGGTATTGTTGGACGAAGCAGCCCAAACCGACATTACGCGTACGCTTACGCGAGACCGGTTCTCCCGACGTGCTTTGCACAAAGGTGGCTAGCGGGTGTCAGTTTCTCCAACTTTAGTTGAACCGAGTGTGGCTACGCCCGGTCCTTGCGAAGGTTAAAACAGCACCAACTTGACAAACTATCGTTGTGGTTTTGATGCGTAGGTTAGATTGGTTCTTGCTTAAGCCCGTAGCAGCCACGTAAAACTTGCAACAACAAAGTAGAGGACGTCTAACTTGTTTTTGCAGGGCATGTTGTGATGTGATATGGTCAAGACATGATGCTAAATTTTATTGTATGAGATGATCATGTTTTGTAACCAAGTTATCGGCAACTGGCACGAGCCATATGGTTGTCGCTTTATTGTATGCAATGCAATTGCGCTGTAATGCTTTACTTTATCACTAAGCGGTAGCGATAGTCGTGGAAGCATAAGATTGGCAAGACGACAATGATGTGTTGGGGAACGTTGGAGAAAACAAAAAATTTCCTACGGTTTCACCAAGATCCATCTATGAGTTCATCTAGCAACGAGTGATCGGATTGCATCTACATACCTTTGTAGATCACGCGCGGAAGCGTTCAAAGAACGGGGATGAGGAAGTCGTACTCGACGTGATCCAAATCACCGGAGATCCTAGCGCCGAACGGACGGCACCTCCGTGTTCAACACACATACGGTCAACATGACGTCTCCTCCTTCTTGATCCAGCAAGGGGGAGGAGAGGTTGATGAAGATCCAGCAGCACGACGGCGTGGTGGTGGATGCAGCAGTCACCACAGCAGGGCTTCGCCGTTCTCTACGGAGGAGGAGGAGGTGTTGGGGGGAGAGGGAGGCGCCAGGGGCATGGGTGCGGCTGCCCTCCCTCCCCCCTTCTATATATAGGGTCCCCAGGGGGGCGCCGGCCCTGGAGATCCAATCTCCCAAGGGGGCGGCGGCCAAGGGGGGTGGAGTGCCCCCCAAGGCAAGTGGGGCGCCCCCCACCCTAGGGTTCCCAACCCTAGGCGCAGGGGAAGACCAAAGGGGGGTGCACCAGCCCACTAGGGGCTGGTTCCCCTCCCACTTCAGCCCATGGGGCCCTCCGGGATAGGTGGCCCCACCCGTTGGACCCCCGGGACCCTTCCGGTGGTCCCGGTACAATACCGGTGACCCCGAAACTTGTCTCGATGGCCGAAATAGCACTTCCTATATATAATTCTTTACCTCCGGACCATTCCGGAACTCCTCGTGACGTCCGGGATCTCATCCCGGACTCCGAACAACTTTCGGGGTACTGCATATACAAATCTCTACAACCCTAGCGTCACCGAACCTTAAGTATGTAGACCCTACGGGTTCGGGAGACATGTAGACATGACCGAGATGGCTCTCCAGTCAATGACCAACAGAGGGATCTGGATACCCATGTTGGCTCCCACATGCTCCTCGATGATCTCATCGTATGAACCACGATGTCAAGGATTCAAGCAACCCCGTATACAATTCCCTTTGTCAATCGGTACATTACTTGCCCGAGATTCGATCGTCGGTATCCCAATACCTCGTTCAATCTCGTTACCGGCAAGTCACTTTACTCATACCATAATGCATGATCCTGTGACCAGACACTTGGTCACTTTGAGCTCATTATGATGATGCATTACCGAGTGGGCCCAGAGATACCTCTCCGTCATATGGAGTGACAAATCCCAGTCTTGATCCGTGTCAACCCAACAGACACTTTCGGAGATACCCGTAGTATACCTTTATAGTCACCCAATTACGTTGTGACGTCTGGTACACCCAAAGCACTCCTACGGTATCCGGGAGTTACATGATCTCATGGTCTAAGGAAAAGATACTTGACATTGGAAAAACTCTAGCAAACGAACTATACGATCTTGTGCTATGTTTAGGATTGGGTCTTGTCCATCACATCATTCTCCTAATGATGTGATCTCGTTATCAATGACATCCAATGTCCATAGTCAGGAAACCATGACTATCTGTTGATCAACGAGCTAGTCAACTAGAGGCTTACAGGGACATGTTGGTGTCTATGTATTCACACATGTATTACGATTTCCGGATAACACAATTATAGCATGAATAAAAGACAATTATCATGAACAAGGAAATATAATAATAATCCTTTTATTATTGCCTCTAGGGCATATTTCCAACAGTCTCCCACTGGCACTAGAGTCAATAATCTAGTTACATTGTGATGAATCAAACACCCATGGAATTCTGGTGTTGATCATGTTTTGCTCTAGGGAGAGGTTTAGTCAACAGATCTGCTACATTCAGGTCCGTATGTACTTTACAAATATCTATGTCTCCATCTTTAACATTTTCACGAATGGAGTTGAAGCGACGCTTGATGTGCCCGGTCTTCTTGTGAAACCTGGGCTCCTTGGCAAGTGCAATAGCTCCAGTGTTGTCACAGAAGAGTTTGAAGGGCCCCGACGCATTGGGTATGACTCCTAGGTCGGTGATGAACTCCTTCACCCAAATTGCTTCATGTGCTGCCTCCGAGGCTGCCATGTACTCCGCTTCACATGTAGATCCCGCCACGACGCTCTGCTTGCAACTGCACCAGCTTACCGCCCCACCATTCAAAATATACACGTATCCGGTTTGTGACTTAGAGTCATCCAGATCTGTGACGAAGCTAGCGTCGACGTAACCATTTACGACGAGCTCTTCGTCACCTCCATAAACGAGAAACATTTCCTTTGTCCTTTTCAGGTACTTCAGGATATTCTTGACCGTTGTCTAGTGTTCCTTGCCGGGATTACTTTGGTACCTAGCTACCAAACTTACGGCAAGGTTTACATCAGGTCTGGTACACAGCATGGCATACATAATAGAACCTATGGCTGAGGCATAGGGGATGACACTCATCTCTTCTATATCTTCTGCCGTGGTCGGACATTGAGCTGAGCTCAATTTCACACCTTGCAACACAGGCAAGAACCCCTTCTTAGACTGATCCATATTGAACTTCTTCAATATCTTATCAAGGTATGTGCTTTGTGAAAGACCTATGAGGCGTCTTGATCTGTCTCTATAGATCTTGATGCCTAATATATAAGCAGCTTCTCCAAGGTCCTTCATTGAAAAACTCTTATTCAAGTAGGCCTTAATGCTGTCCAAAAGCTCTATATCATTTCCCATCAAAAGTATGTCATCTACATATAATATGAGAAATGCTACAGAGCTCCCACTCACTTTCTTGTAAACGCAGGCTTCTCCATAAGTCTGCATAAACCCAAACGCTTTGATCATCTCATCAAAGCGAATATTCCAACTCCGAGATGCTTGCACCAGCCCATAAATCGAGCGTTGGAGCTTGCACACCTTGTCAGCATTCTTAGGATCGACAAAACCTTCCGGCTACATCATATACAATTCTTCCTTAAGGAAACCATTAAGGAATGCCGTTTTGACGTCCATTTTCCATATCTCATAATCATAGAATGCGGAAATTGCTAACATGACTCGGACGGACTTCAGCTTCGCTACCGGTGAGAAATTCTCATCATAGTCAACCCCTTGAACTTGCCAATAACCCTTAGCGACAAGTCGAGCTTTATAGATGGTAACGTTACCATCCGCGTTTGTCTTCTTCTTAAAGATCCATTTATTTTCTATGGCTCGCCCCTCAACGGGCAAGTCAGTCAAAGTCCATACTTCGTTTTCATACATGGATCCTATCTCGGATTTCATGGCTTCCAGCCATTTGTTGGAATCTGGGCCCGCCATCGCTTCTTCATAGTTCGAAGGTTCACTGTTGTCTAACAACATGATTTCCAAGACAGGGTTGCCGTACCATTCTGGTGCGGAATGTGTCCTTGTGGACCTTCGAATTTCAGTAGGAGCTTGATCATAAGTATCTTGATCATCATCATTAACTTCCTCTCTAATTGGTGCAGGCACCACAGGGACATTTTCCTGAGTTGCGCCACTTTCCGGTTCAAGAGGTAATACTTCATCAAGTTCTACTTTCCTCCCACTTACTTCTTTCGAGAGAAACTCCTTCTCTAGAAAGGATCCATTCTTGGCAACAAAGATCTTGCCTTCGGATCTGAGGTAGAAGGTATACCCAATAGTTTCTTTAGGGTATCCTATGAAGACGCATTTTTCTGACTTGGATTCGAGCTTTTCAGGTTGAAGTTTCTTGACATAAGCATCGCATCCCCAAACTTTTAGAAACGATAGCTTAGGTTTCTTCCCAAACCATAACTCAAACGGTGTCATCTCAACGGATTTTGACGGAGCCCTATTTAAAGTGAATGTGACAGTCTCTAAACATAGCCCCAAAAAGATAGTGGTAAATCGGTAAGAGACATCATAGATCGCACCATATCCAATAGAGTGCGATTACGACGTTCGGACACACCATTACGCTGAGGTGTTCCAGGCGGCGTGAGTTGTGAAACTATTCCACATTTTCTTAAGTGTGTGCCAAATTCGTGACTCAAGTATTCTCCTCCACGATCTGATCACAGGAACTTGATTTTCCTGTCACGTTGACTCTCAACCTCACTCTGAAATTCCTTGAACCTTTCAAAGGTCTCAGACTTGTGTTTCATTAAGTAGACATACCCATATCTACTCAAGTCATCAGTGAGGGTGAGAACATAACGATAACCACCGCGAGCCTCAACACTCATTGGACGACACACATCAGTATGTATGATTTCCAATAAATTGGTTGCTTGCTCCATTGTTCCTAAGAACGGAGTCTTGGTCATTTTACCCATGAGGCATGGTTCGCATGTGTCAAATGATTCGTAATCAAGAGACTCTAAAAGTCCATCTGCATGGAGCTTCTTCATGCGTTTGACACCTATGTGACCAAGGCGGCAGTGCCACAAGGATGTGGGACTACCATTATCAACCTTACATCTTTTGTTACTCACACTATGAATATGTGTAGCATTATGCTCGAGATTCATTAAGAATAAACCATTCACCATCGGAGCATGACCATAAAACATATCTCTCATATAAATAGAACAACCATTATTCTCGGATTTAAATGAGTAGCCATCTCGATTAAACGAGATCCTGGCACAATGTTCATGCTCAAAGCTGGCACTAAATAACAATTATTGAGGTTTAAAACTAATCCCGTAGGTAAATGTAGAGGTAGCGTGCCGACGGCGATCACTGACAGAACTGTTTTCCTCCATCTTACAGCTGAAGAACTTGTCAGAGACTTCATATCTCTCGACCCGGGCATGAGCTTGAGAAACCATTTTCAGCTCTTCAAACATCTCATATGCTCAGTGTCTCTCAAAACGCTTTTGGAGCCCCGGTTCTAAGCTGTAAAGCATGCCGCACTGAACGAGGGAGTAATCATCGGTACGTGTCTGCCAAGTGTTCATAACGTCTTGTTCTGCAAGGAGAACAGGTGCGTCACCTAGTGGTGCTTGTAGGACATAATCTTTCTTGGCAGCTATGACGATGATCCTCAGGTTCCGGAACCAGTCCGTATAGTTGCTGCCATCGTCTTTCAGCTTGGTTTTCTCTAGGAACACATTGAAGTTGAGGACAACGTTGGCCATTTGATCTACAATACATGTTGTAAAGATTTTAGACTAAGTTCATGATAATTAAGTTCATCTAAATCAAATTATTCAATGAACTCCCACTCAGATAGACATCCCTCCAGTCATCTAAGTATAACATGATCCGAGTTAAGTAGGTCGTGTCCGATCATCACGTGAGACGGACTAGCCAACATCGGTGAACATTTTCATGTTGATCATATCTTCTATACGACTCATGCTCGACCTTTCGGTCTTCTGTGTTCCGAGGCCATGTCTGTACATGCTAGGCTCGTCAAGTCAACCTAAGTGTTTGCATGTGTAAATCTGTCTTACACCCATTGTATGTGAACGTCGGAATCTAACACCCGATCATCACGTGGTGCTTCGAAACAACGAATTGTCGCAACGGTGCACAGTTAGGGGGAACACTTTCTTGAAATTATTATGAGGGATCATCTTATTTACTACCGTCGTTCTAAGTAAACGAGATGCAAAAACATGTTAAACATCACATGCAATCAAATAATAATAGTGACATGATATGGCCAATATCACATAGCTCCTTTGATCTCCATCTTGGGGCTCCATGTTCATCTTGTCACCGGTATGACACAATGATCTTCATCATCATGATCTCCATCATCGTGTCTCCATGAAGTTGCTCGCCAACTATTACTTCTACTACTATGGCTAACACGTTTAGCAATAAAGTAAAGTAATTTACATGGCGTTTCTCAATGACACGCAGGTCATACAAAAAATAAAGACAACTCCTATGGCTCCTGCCGGTTGTCATACTCATCGACATGCAAGTCGTGATTCCTATTACAATAGCATGAACATCTCATACATCACATATATATCATTCATCATTCATCACAACTTTGGCCATATCACATCACAAAACACTTGCTGCAAAAACAAGTTAGACGTCCTCTAATTGTTGTTGCAAGTTTTAGGTGGCTGCAATAGGGTTCTAGCAAGAACGTTTTCTTACCTACGTGAAAGCCACAACATGATTTGTCAACTTCTATTTACCCTTCATAAGGACCCTTTTCATCGAATCCGCTCCAACTAAAGTGGGAGAGACAGACACCCGCCAGCCACCTTATGCAACTAGTGCATGTCAGTCGGTGGAACCGGTCTCACGAAAGCGTACGTGTAAGGTTGGTCCGGGACGCTTCATCCCACAATACCGTTGAAGCAAAATAAGACTAGTAGCGGCAAGAAAGTTGACAACATCTACGCCCACAACAAATTGTGTTCTACTCGTGCAAAAAGAACTACGCATAGACCTAGCTCATGATGCCACTGTTGGGGAACATTGCAGAAAACAAAAAATTTCCTATGGTTTCACCAAGATCCATCTATGAGTTCATCTAGCAACGAGTGATCGGATTGCATCTACATACCTTTGTAGATCACGCGCGGAAGCGTTCAAAGAACGGGGATGAGGAAGTCGTACTCGACGTGATCCAAATCACCGGAGATCCTAGCGCTGAACGGACGGCACCTCCGTGTTTAACACACATACGGTCAGTGTGACGTCTCCTCCTTCTTGATCCAGCAAGGGGGGAGGAGAGGTTGATGAAGATCCAGCAGCACGACGGCGTGGTGGTGGATGCAGCAGTCACCGCAGCAGGGCTTCGCCATTCTCTACGGAGGAGGAGGAGGTGTTGGGGGGGGGGAGAGGGAGGCACCAGGGGCATGGGTGCGGCTGCCCTCCCTCCCCCCTTCTATATATAGGGTCCCCAGGGGGGCGCCGGCCCTGGAGATCCAATCTCCCAAGGGGGCGGCGGCCAAGGGGGGTGGAGTGCCCCCCAAGGCAAGTGGGGCGCCCCCACCCTAGGGTTCCCAACCCTAGGCGCAGGGGGAAGGCCCAAGGGGGGCGCACCAGCCCACTAGGGGCTGGTTCCCCTCCCACTTCAGCCCATGGGGCCCTCCGGGATAGGTGGCCCCACAAGGTGGACCCCCGGGACCCTTCCGGTGGTCCCGGTACAATACCGGTGACCCCGAAACTTGTCCCGATGGCTGAAATAGCACTTCCTATATATAATTCTTTACCTCCGGACCATTTCGGAACTCCTCGTGACGTTCGGGATCTCATCTGGGACTCTGAACAACTTTCGGGTTACTGCATATACACATCTCTACAACCCTAGCGTCACCGAACCTTAAGTGTGTAGACCCTACGGGTTCGAGAGACATGTATATATGACCGAGATGGCTCTCCGGTCAATAACCAACAGCGGGATCTGGATACCCATGTTGGCTCCCACATGCTCCTCGATGATCTCATCGGATGAACCACGATGTCGAGGATTCAAGCAACCCCCTATACAATTCCCTTTGTCAATCGGTATGTTACTTGCCCGAGATTCGATCGTCGGTATCCCAATACCTCATTCAATCTCGTTACCGGCAAGTCACTTTACTCGTACCGTAATGCATGATCCCGTGACTAGACACTTGGTCACTTTGAGCTCATTATGATGATGCATTACCGAGTGGGCCCAAAGATACCTCTCCGTCATATGGAGTGACAAATCCCAGTCTTGATCCGTGTCAACCCAACGGACACTTTCTGAGATACCCGTAGTATACCTTTATAGTCACCCAGTTACATTGTGACATTTGGTACACCCAAAGCACTCCTACGGTATCCGGGAGTTACACGATCTCATGGTCTAAGGAAAAGATACTTGACATTGGAAAAACTCTAGCAAACGAACTATACGATCTTGTGCTATGTTTAGGATTGGGTCTTGTCCATCACATCATTCTCCTAATGATGTGATCTCGTTATCAATGACATCCAATGTCCATAGTCAGGAAACCATGACTATCTGTTGATCAACGAGCTAGTCAACTAGAGGCTTACTAGGGACATGTTGGTGTCTATGTATTCACACATGTATTACGATTTCCGGATAACACAATTATAGCATGAATAAAAGACAATTATCATGAACAAGGAAATATAATAATAATCCTTTTATTATTGCCTCTAGGGCATATTTCCAACACTATGCTACGATGGTGATCAAGGTGTCGCGCCGGTGACGATGGTGATCACGACGGTGCTTCGAAGATGGAGATCACAAGCACAAGATGATGATGGCCATATCATATCACTTATATTGATTGCATGTGATGTTTGTCTTTTATGCATCTTATCTTGCTTTGATTGACGGTAGCATTTTAAGATGATCTCTCACTAATTATCAAGAAGTGTTCTCCCTGAGTATGCACCGTTGCGAAAGTTCTTCGTGCTAAGACACCACGTGATGATCGGGTGTGATAGGCTCTATGTTCAAATACAACGGGTGCAAAACTGTTGCACACGCGGAATACTCAGGTTATACTTGACGAGCCAAGCATATACAGATATGGCCTCGGAACACAGAGACCGAAAGGTCGAGCTTGAATCATATAGTAGATATGATCAACATAGTGATGTTCACCAATGAAACTACTCCATCTCACGTGATGATCGGACATGGTTTAGTTGATTTGGATCACGTAATCACTTAGAGGATTAGAGGGATGTCTGTCTAAGTGGGAGTTCTTTAGTAATATGATTAATTGAACCTAAATTTATCATGAACTTAGTACCTGATAGTATCTTGCTTGTTTGTGTTTGATTGTAGATAGATGGCCCGTGCTGTTGTTCCGTTGAATTTTAATGCCTTCCTTGAGAAAGCAAAGTTGAAAGATGATGGTAGCAATTACACGGACTGGGTCCGTAACTTGAGGATTATCCTCATTGCTGCACAGAAGAATTACGTCCTAGAAGCACCGCTGGGTGTCAGGCCTCCTGCTGGAGCAACACCAGATGTTATGAACGTCTGGTAGAGCAAAGCTGATGACTACTCGATAGTTCAGTGTGCCATGCTTTACAGCTTAGAATCGGGACTTCAACGATGTTTTGAACGTCATGGAGCATATGAGATGTTCCAGGAGTTGAAGTTAATATTTCAAGAAAATACCCGGATTGAGAGATATGAAGTCTCTAATAAGTTCTATAGCTGCAAGATGGAGGAGAACAGTTCTGTTAGTGGGCATATACTCAAAATGTCTGGGTATAATAATCACTTGATTCAATTGGGAGTTAATCTTCCAGATGATTGCGTCATTGACAGAATTCTCCAATCATTACCACCAAGCTACAAGAGCTTCGTGATGAACTATAATATGCAAGGGATGAATAAGACTATTCCCGAGCTCTTCGCAATGCTGAAAGCTGCGGAGGTAGAAATCAAGAAGGAGCATCAAGTGTTGATGGTCAACAAGACCACTAGTTTCAAGAAAAAGGGCAAAGGAAAGAAGAAGGGGAACTTCAAAAAGAACAGCAACCAAGTTGCTACTCAAGAGAAGAAACCCAAACCTGGACCTAAGCCTGAAACTGAGTGCTTCTACTGCAAGCAGACTGGTCACTGGAAGCGGAACTGCCCCAAGTATTTGGCCGATAAGATGGATGGCAAGGTGAACAAAGGTATATGTGATATACATGTTATTGATGAGCACCTGGGTATTTGATACTGGTTCTGTTGCTAACATTTGCAACTCGAAACAGGGACTACGGATTAAGTGAAGATTGGCTAAGGACGAGGTGACGATGCGCGTGGGAAATGGTTCCAAAGTCGATGTGATCGCGGTCGGCACGCTACCTCTACATCTACCTTCGGGATTAGTATTATACCTAAATAATTGTTATTTGGTGCCAGCGTTAAGCATGAACATTATATCTGGATCTTGTTTGATGCGAGACGGTTATTCATTTAAATCAGAGAATAATGGTTGTTCTATTTATATGAGTAATATCTTTTATGGTCATGCACCCTTAAAGAGTGGTCTATTCTTATTAAATCTTGATAGTAGTGACACACGTATTCATAATGTTGAAGCCAAAAGATGCAGAGTTGATAATGATAGTGCAACTTATTTGTGGCACTGCCGTTTGGGTCATATCGGTGTAAAGCGCATGAAGAAACTCCATACTGATGGACTTTTGGAACCACTTGATTATGAATCACTTGGTACTTGCGAACCGTGCCTTATGGGTAAGATGACAGAAACACCGTTCTCCGGTACTATGGAGAGAGCAACATATTTGTTGGAAATCATACATACAGATGTATGTGGTCCGATGAATGTTGAGGCTCGTGGCGGATATCGTTATTTTCTCACCTTCACAGATGACTTAAGCAGATATGGGTATATCTACTTAATGAAACATAAGTCTAAAACGTTTGAAAAGTTCAAAGAATTTCAGAGTGAAGTTGAAAATCATCGTAACAAGAAAATAAAATTCCTACGATCTGATCGTGGAGGAGAATATTTGAGTTACGAGTTTGGTGTACATTTGAAACAATGCGGAATAGTTTCGCAACTCACGCCTCCCGGAACACCACAGCGTAATGGTGTGTCCGAACGTCGTAATCGTACTTTACTAGATATGGTGCGATCTATGATGTCTCTTACTGATTTACCGCTATCGTTTTGGGGATATGCTCTAGAGACAGCCGCATTCACGTTAAATAGGGCACCATCAAAATCCGTTGAGATGACGCCTTATGAACTGTGGTTTGGCAAGAAACCAAAGTTGTCGTTTCTGAAAGTTTGGGGCTGCGATGCTTATGTGAAAAAGCTTCAACCTGATAAGCTCGAACCCAAATCGGAGAAATGTGTCTTCATAGGCTATCCAAAGGAAACTATTGGATACACCTTCTATCACAGATCAGAAGGCAAGACTTTTGTTGCCAAATTCAGAAACTTTCTAGAGAAGGAGTTTCTCTCGAAAGAAGTGAGTGGGAGGAAAGTAGAACTTGATGAGGTAACTGTACCTGCTCCCTTATTGGAAAGTAGTACATCACAGAAACCAGTTTCAGTGACACCTACACCAATTAGCGAGGAAGCTAATGATGATGATCATGAAACTTCAGAACAAGATACTACTGAACCTCGTAGATCAACCAGAGTAAGATCCGCACCAGAGTGGTACGGTAATCCTGTTCTGGAAGTCATGCTACTAGATCATGATGAACCTACAAACTATGAAGAAGCGATGGTGAGCCCAGATTCCGCAAAATGGCTTGAAGCCATGAAATCTGAGATGGGATCCATGTATGAGAACAAAGTATGGACTTTGGTTGACTTGCCCAATGATCAGCAAGCAATTGAGAATAAATGGATCTTCAAGAAGAAGATTGACGCTGACGGTAATATTACTGTCTACAAAGCTTGACTTGTCGCAAAAGGTTTTCGACAAGTTCAAGGGATTGACTACGATGAGACCTTCTCACCCGTAGCGATGCTTAAGTCTGTCCGAATCATGTTAGCAATTGCCGCATTTTATAATTATGAAATTTGGAAAATGGATGTCAAAACTGCATTCCTGAAGGGATTTCTGGAAGAAGAGTTGTATATGATGCAACCAGAAGGTTTTGTCGATCCAAAGGGAGCTAACAAAGTATGCAAGCTCCAGCGATCCATTTATGGACTGGTGCAAGCTTCTCGGAGTTGGAATAAATGCTTTGATAGTGTGATCAAAGCATTTGGTTTTGTACAGACTTTTGGAGAAGCCTGTATTTACAAGAAAGTGAGTGGGAGCTTTGTAGCATTTCTGATATTATATGTAGATGACATATTACTAATCGGAAATGATATAGAATTTCTGGATAGCATAAAGGGATACTTGAATAAGAGTTTTTCAATGAAAGACCTCGGTGAAGCTGCTTACATATTGGGCATTAAGATCTATAGAGACAGATCAAGACGCTTAATTGGACTTTCACAAAGCACATACCTTGACAAAATTTTGAAGAACTTCAAAATGGATCAAGCAAAGAAAGGATTCTTGCCTGTGTTACAAGGTGTGAAATTGAGTAAGACTCAATGCCCGGCCAATGCAGAAGATAGAGAGAAAATGAAAGATGTTCCCTATGCTTCAGCCATAGGCTCTATCATGTATGCAATGCTGTGTACCAGACCTGATGTGTGTCTTGCTATAAGTCTAGCAGGGAGGTACCAAAGTAATCCAGGAGTGGATCACTGGACAGCGGTCAAGAACATCCTGAAATACCTGAAAAGGACTAAGGATATGTTTCTCATATATGGAGGTGACAAAGAGCTCATCGTAAATGGTTACGTTGATGCAAGCTTTGACACTGATCCGGACGATTCTAAATCGCAAACCGGATACGTGTTTACATTAAACAGTGGAGCTGCCAGTTGGTGCAGTTCTAAACAAAGCGTTGTGGCGGGATCTACATGTGAAGCGGAGTACATAGGTGCTTCGGAAGCAACAAACGAAGGAGTCTGGATGAAGGAGTTCATATCCGATCTAGGTGTCATACCTAGTGCATCGTTTCCAATGAAAAACTTTCGTGACAATACTGGTGCAATTGCCTTGGCAAAGGAATCCAGATTTCACAAGAGAACCAAGCACATCAAGAGACGCTTCAATTCCATCCGGGATCTAGTCCAGGTGGGAGACATAGAGATTTGCAAGATACATACGGATCTAAATGTTGCAGACCCGTTGACTAAGCCTCTTCCACGAGCAAAACATGATCAGCACCAAAGCTCCATGGGTGTTAGAATCATTATTGTGTAATCTAGATTATTGACTCTAGTGCAAGTGGGAGACTAAAGGAAATATGCCCTAGAGGCAATAATGATGTTATTATTTTATTTCCTTATATCATGATAAATGTTTATTATTCATGCTAGAATTGTATTATCCGGAAACATAATACTTGTGTGAATACATAGACAAACTAAACGTCACTAGTATGCCTCTACTTGACTAGCTCGTTAATCAAAGATGGTTATGTTTCCTAACCATAGACATGTGTTGTCATTTGATTAACGGGATCACATTATTAGGAGAATGATGTGATTGACATGACCCATTCCATTAGCTTAGCACCCGATCGTTTAGTATGTTGCTATTGCTTTCTTCATGACTTATACATGTTCCTATGACTATGAGATTATGCAACTCCCGTTTACCGGAGGAACACTTTGTGTGCTACCAAACGTCACAACGTAACTGGGTGATTATTGTTGGAAATATGCCCTAGAGGCAATAATAAAAGTGTTATTATTATATTTCCTTGTTCATGATAATTGTCTTTTATTCATGCTATAACTGTATTATCCGGAAATCGTAATACACGTGTGAATATATAGACCACAATATGTCCCTAGTGAGCCTCTAGTTGACTAGCTCGTTGTGATCAACAGATAGTCATGGTTTCCTGGCTATGGACATTGGATGTCGTTGATAACGGGATCACATCATTAGGAGAATGATGTGATGGACAAGACCCAATCCTAAGACTAGCACAAAAGATCGTGTAGTTCATTTGCTAGAGCTTTGCCAATGTCAAGTATCTCTTCCTTTGACCATGAGATCGTGTAACTCCTGGATACCGTAGGAGTGCTTTGGGTGTATCAAACGTCACAACGTAACTGGGTGACTATAAAGGTGCACTACAGGTATCTCCGAAAGTATCTATTGTTTTATGCGGATCGAGACTGGGATTTGTCACTCCGTGTAAACGGAGAGGTATCTCTGGGCCCACTCGGTAGGACATCATCATATGCGCAATGTGACCAAGGATTTGATCACGGGATGATGTGTTACGGAACGAGTAAAGTGACTTGCCGATAACGAGATTGAACAAGGTATTGGATACCGACGATCGAATCTCGGGCAAGTAAAATACCGCTAGACAAAGGGAATTGAATACGGGATTGATTAAGTCCTTGACATCGTGTTTCATCCGATGAGATCATCGTGGAACATGTGGGAGCCATCATGGGTATCCAGATCCCGCTGTTGGTTATTGACCGGAGAACGTCTCGGTCATGTCTGCATGTCTCCCGAACCCGTAGGGTCTACACACTTAAGGTTCGATGACGCTAGGGTTATAAAGGAAGCTTGTATGTGGTTACCGAATGTTGTTCGGAGTCCCGGATGAGATCCCGGACGTCACGAGGAGTTCCGGAATGGTCCGGAGGTAAAGATTTATATATAGGAAGTCCTGTTTCGGCCATCGGGACAAGTTTCGGGGTCATCGGTATTGTACCGGGACCACCGGAAGGGTCCCGGGGGCCCACCGGGTGGGGCCACCTGCCCCGGGGGGCCACATGGGCTGTAGGGGGTGCGCCTTGGCCTACATGGGCCAAGGGCACCAGCCCCAAGAGGCCCATGCGCAAGGAAACTTGGAGAGGGAAGAGTCCTAAAGGGGGAAGGCACCTCCGAGGTGCCTTGGGGAGGATGGACTCCTCCCCATCCTTAGCCGCACCCCTTCCTTGGAGGAGGGGGCAAGGCTGCGCCCTCCCCCTCTCCCTTGGCCCTATATATAGTGGGGAAAAGGAGGAGCAATCATACCTAAGGCCTTTGGTTGCCTCCCTCTCCCTCCCGTGACACATCTCCTCTCCCGTAGGTGCTCGGCGAAGCCCTGCAGGATTGCCACGCTCCTCCATCACCACCACGCCGTTGTGCTGCTGCTGGATGGAGTCTTCCTCAACCTCTCCCTCTCTCCTTGCTGGATCAAGGCGTGGGAGACGTCACCGGGCTGTACGTGTGTTGAACGCGGAGGTGCCGTCCGTTCGGCACTAGGATCATCGGTGATCTGAATCACGACGAGTACGACTCCATCAACCCCGTTCACTTGAACGCTTCCGCTTAGCGATCTACAAGGGTATGTAGATGCACTCTCCTTCTACTCGTTGCTGGTCTCTCCATAGATAGATCTTGGTGTTCGTAGGAAATTTTTGAATTTCTGCTACGTTCCCCAACAGTGGCATCATGAGCTAGGTCTATTGCGTAGATTCTTTGCACGAGTAGAACACAAAGTAGTTGTGGGCGTCGATATTGTTCAATATGCTTGCCGTTACTAGTCTTATCTTGATTCGGCGGCATCGTGGGATGAAGCGGCCCGGACCAACCTTACACGTACGCTTACGTGAGACCGGTTCCACCGACAAACATGCACTAGTTGCATAAGGTGGCTGGCGGGTGTCTGTCTCTCCCACTTTAGTCGGATCGGATTCGATGAAAAGGGTCCTTATGAAGGGTAAATAGCAATTGGCATATCACGTTGTGGTTCATGCGTAGGTAAGAAACGTTCTTGCTAGAAACCCATAGCAGCCACGTAAAACATGCAAACAACAATTAGAGGACGTCTAACTTGTTTTTGCAGGGTATGCTATGTGATGTGATATGGCCAAAGGATGTGATGAATGATATATGTGATGTATGAGATTGATCATGTTCTTGTAATAGGATTCACGACTTGCATGTCGATGAGTATGACAACCGGCAGGAGCCATAGGAGTTGTCTTTATTTTTTGTATGACCTGCGTGTCATTGAAGAACGCCATGTAAACTACTTTACTTGATTGCTAAACGCGTTAGTCATAGAAGTAGAAGTAGTCGTTGGCGTGACAACTTCATGAAGACACGATGATGGAGATCATGATGATGGAGATCATGGTGTCATGCCGGTGACAAGATGATCATGGAGCCCCGAAGATGGAGATCAAAGGAGCTATATGATATTGGCCATATCATGTCACTACTTATTTGATTGCATGTGATGTTTATCATGTTTATACATCTTATTTGCTTAGAACGACGGTAGTAAATAAGATGATCCCTCATTAAAATTTCAAGAAGTGTTCTCCCCTAACTGTGCACCGTTGCTACAGTTCGTCGTTTCGAAGCACCACGTGATGATCGGGTGTGATAGATTCTTACGTTCACATACAACGGGTGTAAGACAGTTTTACACAGCGAAAACACTTAGGGTTAACTTGACGAGCCTAGCATGTACAGACATGGCCTCGGAACACGGAGACCGAAAGGTCGAGCATGAGTCGTATAGAAGACACGATCAACATGAAGATGTTCACCGATGATGACTAGTCCGTCTCACGTGATGATCGGACACGGCCTAGTTTGACTCGGATCATGTAATCACTTAGATGACTAGAGGGATGTCTATCTGAGTGGGAGTTCATAAGATGAACTTAATTATCCTGAACATAGTCAAAAGACCTTTTGCAAATTATGTCGTAGCTCGCACTATAGTTCTACTGTTTAGATATGTTCCTAGAGAAAATATAGTTGAAAGTTGATAGTAGCAATTATGCGATCAGTAGAAAGCTCATGTCCTTAATGCACCGCTCAATGTGCTGAACCCCAAACGTCGTTTGTGGATGTTTCGAACATCGAACATACACGTTTTGATAACTACGTGATAGTTCAGTTAAATGGTTTAGAGTATGAGGCACCAAAGACGTTTTCGAAATGTCGCGGAACATATGAGATGTTTCGAGGGCTGAAATTGGATTTCAGGCTCGTGCCCACGTCAAGAGGTATGAGACCTCCGACGATTTTCTTAGCCTGCAAACTAAGGGAGAAAAGCTCAATCGTTGAGCTTGTGCTCAGATTGTCTGAGTACAACAATCACTTGAATCGAGTGGGAGTTGATCTTCCAGATGAGATAGTGATGTTTCCCCAAAGTCATTGCCACCAAGCTGCTAGAGCTTCGTGATGAACTATAACATATCAAGGATAGAGATGATGATCCTTGAGGTATTCGCGTTGTTTGACATCGCGAAAGTAGAAATCAAGAAGGAGCATCAATTGTTGATGGTTGGTGAAACCACTAGTTTCAAGAAGGGCAAGGGAAGAAGG
The DNA here is from genome assembly GCF_018294505.1 of Triticum aestivum. NCBI lineage: Eukaryota > Viridiplantae > Streptophyta > Magnoliopsida > Poales > Poaceae > Triticum > Triticum aestivum. Next base: position 454,140,382 of record NC_057809.1, read on the forward strand.
GATACTTCATGAAACGGCAAATCAGCTGCTGCACCAATGAAGAAACCCGAGGTTGAACCCAAACCCGAGACTAAGTGCTTCTGTAATAAGGGGAACAACCACTGGAGCAGGATTACCCTAGATACTTGGTAGATGAGAAGGCTGGCAAGGTCGATAGAAGTATATTGGATATACATTATGTTAATGTGTACTTTACTAGTACTCCTAGTAGCACCAGGGTATTAGATACCGGTTCGGTTGCTAAGTGTTAGTAACTCGAAATAAAAGCTACGGAATAAACGGAGACTAGCTAAAGGTGAGCTGACGATATGTGTTGGAAGTGTTTCCAAGTTTGATGTGATCAAACATCGCACGCTCCCTCTACCATCAAGATTAGTATTAAACCAGAATAATTATCATTTGGTGTTTGCGTTGAGCATAGACATGATTGGATTATGTCTATCGCAATACGGTTATTCATTTAAGGAGAATAATGGTTACTCTATTTATTTGAATAATACCTTCAATGGTCTTGCACCTAAAGGAATGGTTTATTGAATCTCGATCGTAGTGATACACATTTTCATGCCAAAAGATATAAGATAGTAATGATAGTACCACTTACTTGTGGCACTGCCATGTAAGTCATAATGGTATAAAACGCATGAAGAAGCTCCATGTTGATGGATCTTTGGACTCACTCGTTTTTGAAAAGTTTGAGACATGCGAACCATGTCTATTGGTGTATATGCATGAAGAAACTCCATGCAAATGGATCGTTTGGACTCACTTGATTTTGAATCACTTGAGATATGCAAATCATACCACATGGGCAAGATGACTGAAAAGCCTCGTTTTCAGTAAGATGGAACAAGATAGCAACTTGTTGGAAGTAACACATTTTGATGTGTGCAGTCCAATGAGTGCTGAGGCATGCAGTGAATATCGTTATGTTCTTACTTCACAGATGATTCGAGTAGATGTTGAGAATATTTACTTGATGAAACACAAGTCTGAATTATTGAATGGTTCAAGTAATTTCAGAGTGAAGTAGAAGATCATTGTGACAAGAGGATAAAATGTCTATGATATGATCATAGAGATGAATATCTGAGTTACGAGTTTTGGCACACAATTAAGACATTGTGGAAATTGTTTCACAATTAATACCGCCTGGAACACCATAGTGTGATGGTGTGTCCGAACATCATAGTTGCACCCTATTGGATATGGTGCGTACCATGATGTCTCTTATCGAATTACCACTATCGTTCATGGGTTAGGCATTAGAGACAACCACATTCACTTTAAATAGGGCACCACGTAATTCCGATGAGATGACACCGTATGAATTATGGTTTAGAGAAACCTAAGTTGTCGTTTCTTAAAAGTTTGGGGCTGCGACGCTTATATGAAAAAGTTTCAGGTTGATAAGCTCGAACCCAAAGCGGATAAAATGCATCTTCATAGGAAACCCAAAACAGTTGGGTATACCTCCTAATTCAGATCCGAAAGCAATATGGATTGTTTCTTGAATCGGGTCCTTTCTCGAGGAAAGGTTTCTCTCGAAAGAGTTGAGTGGGAGGATGGTGGAGACTTGATGAGGTTATTGAACCGTCTCTTCAACTAGTGTGTGGCAGGGCACAGGAAGTTGTTCCTGTGGCACCTACACCAATTGAAGTGGAAGCTTATGATATTGATCATGAAACTTCGGATCAAGTCACTACCAAACCTCGTAGGATGACAAGGATGCGTACTACTTCAGAGTGGTACGTAATCCTGTCTTGAAGGTCATGTTGCTAGACAACAATGAACCTACGAGCTATGGAGAAGCGATGGTGGGCCTGGATTCCGATAAATGGCTCGAGGCCATAAAATCCGAGAACGGATCCATGGACTTTGGTGGACTTGCCCGATGATCGGCAATCCATTGAGATAAATGGATCTTTAAGAAGAAGACGGACGTGGATGGTAATGTCACCATCTATAAAGCTCGACTTGTGGCGAAGAGTTTTTCACAAGTTCAAGGAGTTGACTGCGATGAGATTTTCTCATCTGTAGCGATGCTTAAAGTCCGTCGGAATCATGTTAGCATTAGCTGCATTTATGAAATCTGGCAGATGGATGTCAAAACGAGTTTCCTTACCAGTTTTCGTGAGGAAAGGTTGTATGCAATACAATCAGAAAAGTTTTGTCGATCCTAAGGATGCTAAAAGGTATGCTAGCTCCAGCGATCCTTCTAAGGACTGGAGTGAGCATCTCGGAGTTGGAATGTATGCTTTGATGAGATGATCAAAGATTTTGGATTTATACAAAGTTTATGAGAAACTTGTATTTCCAAAGAAGTGAGTGGGAGCACTATAGAATTTCTGATGAGTATATGTTATTGACATATTGTTGATCAGAAATGATGTAGAATTTCTAGAAAGCATATAGGGTTATTTGAAAGGTGTTTTTCAATAGAAAACCTGGATTAAGCTACTTGAACATTGAGCATCAAGATCTATAAGGATAGATCAAAATGCTTAATAATACTTTCAAATGAGCACATACCTTGACATGATCTTGAAGGTGTTCAAGATGGACCAGTCAAAGAAGGAGTTCTTGCCTGAGTTGTAAGGTATGAAGTTAAGACTTAAAGCTCGACCACGGCAGAATAGAGAGAAAGGACGAAGGTCGTCCCCTATGCTTAAGACGTAGGCTCTTCAGTATGCTATGCTGTGTACCGCACCTGAAGTGTGCCTTGCCATGAGTCAGTCAAGGGGTACAAGAGTGATCCAAGAATGGCTCACAGGACAGCGGTCAAAGTTATCCTTAGTAACTAGTGGACTAAGGAATTTTCTCGATTATGGAGGTGGTAAAAGAGTTCGTCGTAAAGGTTACGTCGATGCAAGCTTGACACCTATCCGGATAGCTCTGAGTAGAGAGACCGGATACATATAATGGAGCAACAATTTAGAATAGCTCCAAGTAGAACAGTTATTTGGAATAGCTCCAAATAGAGCGTGGTAGCTGCATCTAGGAGATGACATAGAGATTTGTAAAGCACACACGGATCTGAAAGGTTCAGACCCGTTGACTAAAACCTCTCTCACAAGCAACATGATCAAACATAAAACTCATTGAGTGTTAATCACATAGTGATGTGAACTAGACTACTGACTCTAGTAAACTCTTGGGTATTAGTCACATGGCGATGTGACCTGTGAGTGTTAATCACATGGCGATGTGAACTAGATTATTGACTCTAGTGCAAGTGGGAGACTGTTGGAAATATGCCCTAGAGGCAATAATAAAAGTGTTATTATTATATTTCCTTGTTCATGATAATTGTCTTTTATTCATGCTATAACTGTATTATCCGGAAATCGTAATACACGTGTGAATATATAGACCACAATATGTCCCTAGTGAGCCTCTAGTTGACTAGCTCGTTGTGATCAACAGATAGTCATGGTTTCCTGGCTATGGACATTGGATGTCGTTGATAACGGGATCACATCATTAGGAGAATGATGTGATGGACAAGACCCAATCCTAAGACTAGCACAAAAGATCGTGTAGTTCATTTGCTAGAGCTTTGCCAATGTCAAGTATCTCTTCCTTTGACCATGAGATCGTGTAACTCCTGGATACCGTAGGAGTGCTTTGGGTGTATCAAACGTCACAACGTAACTGGGTGACTATAAAGGTGCACTACAGGTATCTCCGAAAGTATCTATTGTTTTATGCGGATCGAGACTGGGATTTGTCACTCCGTGTAAACGGAGAGGTATCTCTGGGCCCACTCGGTAGGACATCATCATATGCGCAATGTGACCAAGGATTTGATCACGGGATGATGTGTTACGGAACGAGTAAAGTGACTTGCCGATAACGAGATTGAACAAGGTATTGGATACCGACGATCGAATCTCGGGCAAGTAAAATACCGCTAGACAAAGGGAATTGAATACGGGATTGATTAAGTCCTTGACATCGTGTTTCATCCGATGAGATCATCGTGGAACATGTGGGAGCCATCATGGGTATCCAGATCCCGCTGTTGGTTATTGACCGGAGAACGTCTCGGTCATGTCTGCATGTCTCCCGAACCCGTAGGGTCTACACACTTAAGGTTCGATGACGCTAGGGTTATAAAGGAAGCTTGTATGTGGTTACCGAATGTTGTTCGGAGTCCCGGATGAGATCCCGGACGTCACGAGGAGTTCCGGAATGGTCCGGAGGTAAAGATTTATATATAGGAAGTCCTGTTTCGGCCATCGGGACAAGTTTCGGGGTCATCGGTATTGTACCGGGACCACCGGAAGGGTCCCGGGGGCCCACCGGGTGGGGCCACCTGCCCCGGGGGGCCACATGGGCTGTAGGGGGTGCGCCTTGGCCTACATGGGCCAAGGGCACCAGCCCCAAGAGGCCCATGCGCAAGGAAACTTGGAGAGGGAAGAGTCCTAAAGGGGGAAGGCACCTCCGAGGTGCCTTGGGGAGGATGGACTCCTCCCCATCCTTAGCCGCACCCCTTCCTTGGAGGAGGGGGCAAGGCTGCGCCCTCCCCCTCTCCCTTGGCCCTATATATAGTGGGGAAAAGGAGGAGCAATCATACCTAAGGCCTTTGGTTGCCTCCCTCTCCCTCCCGTGACACATCTCCTCTCCCGTAGGTGCTTGGCGAAGCCCTGCGGGGTTGCCACGCTCCTCCATCACCACCACACCGTTGTGCTGCTGCTGGATGGAGTCTTCCTCAACCTCTCCCTCTCTCCTTGCTGGATCAAGGCGTGGGAGACGTCACCGGGCTGTACGTGTGTTGAACGCGGAGGTGCCGTCCGTTCGGCACTAGGATCATCGGTGATCTGAATCACGACGAGTACGACTCCATCAACCCCGTTCACTTGAACGCTTCTGCTTAGTGATCTACAAGGGTATGTAGATGCACTCTCCTTTCTACTCGTTGCTGGTCTCTCCATAGATAGATCTTGGTGTTACGTAGGAAATTTTTTGAATTTCTGCTACGTTCCCTAACAATTATAAAGGAGCTCTACAGGTGTCTCCAAAGGTAAATGTTGGGTTGGCGTATTTCGAGATTAGGATTTGTCACTCCGATTGTCGGAGAGGTATCTCTGGGCCCTCTCGGTAATGCACATCACATAAGCCTTGCAAGCATTGCAACTAATGAGTTAGTTGCGAGATGATGTATTACGAAACGAGTAAAGAGACTTGCCGGTAACGAGATTGAACTAGGTATTGAGATACCGACGATCGAATCTCGGGCAAGTAACATACCGATGACAAAGGGAACAACGTATGTTGTTATGCGGTCCGACCGATAAAGATCTTCATAGAATATGTGGGAGCCAATATGAGCATCCAAGTTCTGCTATTGGTTATTGACCGGAGACATGTCTCGGTCATGTCTACATTGTTCTCGAACCCGTAGGGTCCGCACGCTTAAGGTTTCGATGACAGTTATATTATGAGTTTATGAGTTTTGATGTACCGAAGTTAGTCGGAGTCCCGGATGTGATCACGGACATAACGAGGAGTCTCGAAATGGTCGAGACATAAAGATTGATATATTGGATGGCTATATTCGGACACCGGAAGTGTTCCGGGTGATTTCGGAGAAAACCGGAGTACCGGAGGGTTACCGGAAACCCCCGGGAGAAGTAATGGGCCATATGGGCCTTACTGGAGAGAGAGAAGGGCAGCCAGGGTGGGTCACGCGCCTCCTCCCCCCTGGTCCGAATTGGACTAGGAGAGGGGGGGTGGTGCCCCCCTTTCCTTCTCCCTCCCCACTTCCTTCCCCCTCCTAGTAGGAGTCCTACTCCTACTAGGAGGAGGACTCCTCCTTGGCGTGCCTATAGGGCCGGCCAGCCTCCTCCCCTTGCTCCTTTATATACGGGGGCAGGGGGCACCCCTAGACACACAAGTTGATCCACGTGATCATTTTCTTAGCCGTGTGCGGTGCCCCCTTCCACCATAATCCTCGATAATATTCTAGCGGTGCTTAGGCGAAGCCCTGCGATGGTAGAACATCAAGATCGTCACCACGCCGTCGTGCTGACGGAACTCTTCCTCGACACTTTGCTGGATCGGAGTCCGGGTATCGTCATCGAGCTGAACGTGTGCTAAAACTCGGAGGTGCCATAGTTTCGATGCTTGATCGGTCGGGCCGTGAAGACGTACGACTACATCAACCGCGTTGTGCTAACGCTTCCGCTGTCGTTCTACAAGGGTACGTAGATCACACTCTCCCCTCTCGTTGCTATGCATCACCATGATCTTGCGTGTGCATAGGATTTTTTTTAAATTACTACATTTCCCAACATTTTTGTCATGCATGTACATCCATGACAAATTTATGACAGAATCAAGATAGTCATACCTGTGCTGTCATAGAAGTGTTCCATGACATTACCAAAATTATCATCACGGAAGTGTACACTTCCATGACGATAAATCGCCCGTCACAGAAGTTCTTTCGTCAAGGGTGCCCGACACGTGGCATCCACCGTCACGGAACGCCGTTAAGCTATCGGGTCGGGTTTTGGATCCGATAACCCGTTAACAGCCCCGACCAATGGGGATTTTCCATGTGTAAAATCATCATTGGCTAGAGGAAACACGTGTCGGCTCATCGTCGGGACAGATGTCATCCACTCACTGGATAGAAGGCGCCTATGATACGTCGACACGTGTCACGGCCTAACAAGTTTAAATGGGCCGGCCCAACTAAAGGCCCACAAGATTTTGCGGACCATAATGGGCCGGCCCAGCTAAAGGCCCACGAGATTTTGCGAACCATAATGGGCTGGCCCAACTAAAGGCCCACAAGATTTCGCGGGCCATAATGTGCCGACCTAGGTAAAGGCCCACAAGATTTTTGTGTGCCATAATAGGCCGGCCCAGGTAAAGGCCCACAAAATTCTTGCGGATCATAATGGGCCGGCCCAGCTAAAGGCCCACGAGATTTCACTGACATTAATGGGCCGGCCCAGCTGTAGGCCCACAAGATTTTGAGGACCCTAGTAGGCCGACCCATTAACTGGCTACCATGTTTTGGGCCAAATGTTGGCCCATATTTGATACGGTCTATTAATGGTTTGTCACGCTCCGGGCCTAATAGTGGCCCATATGAGATCCGGCCCGCTAAAAGCCTACCACGTTCACGGCCAAATTACGGCCCAGATCAGGTCCGACCCTTTTAGAGGTTTTGGGCCTAATTATGGCCCATATCAGATTCGACCCGTCAACTGGACACTATGCTTTTGGGCCCACTTGCTGAAGGCCCACTTAGTAATTCGGCCTGATATTAGTTTTGGCCTGTTAAGGGCCCGTTTAACATTTCGGCCCTATATTAATTTCATCCTGTTAAAAGCCCGTCATATAGTTGGGCCTAACTACGGTCCGGTTTGCATCCGGCCTGCTCGCAGCCGATATTTGCCAAACAAGGACCGAGACAATTTTTTGGCCTGTTAAAAGCCCATGATTTGATTCGCACAATCATGGCCCGGGGTTCATTTCGGGCTACTGCCGGCCCGTGAGCTGATCGGCACGTTTCAGGCCCAACCTACATCATGATTGCATGACGGCCCGATTATGTACCGTAATTTTACGGTTTGGCCGCTTTACTGCGAAGATAGGATATATATACAGTAAAATAACTGTAGCATCGTGAATAATAAAAAACCTATACTATACAATAAAGAAATTACGGCATATTACATCCATTGGGCATCAAAGTTTTCCACTATGGTAATAAAGCACAAGCAGACAACAGATTACATACACTGGGCATCAAAGATCGCCACCAGTGCAAATAAACACGCTGACAAAATAATATACAAAACCGACAGCACTTCAATAGAGTTCAAGAAAGGTTAGCCCTGCTGGGGAGCTGTAGTGCAAGCAGCTGAGCAAGATGATGAGACTGTGCTTGTTCAACACTTATATCTTCCTCACTCTGAAAGATAAACAAGCAGACAGATGACATGTTTTGCACATAAAAGTATCAGTGCTGACAATTTATCACATTTCTTACTGACGAATAAAATGACACATTTTAAATTTGCATTAACACAATATGGTATTGTTCAGGTCAAGACATGGCAGGAAATGACATTGTGAAGGAGTTGGCAGCTTCACGACACCACTGGATTACATATCAAGAACTCATAAGTATCAATGCTTAGTGTGCTGTCAATTTATACCATTTCAGATTGGCAAATAAAGAGACGGTTTAAATAATAGTAGAATGATATGACATTTTTCATAGTTAAAACATTGCAGAATATGACATTGTGCTGTAGTGGGTAGGTTCACCACACCACTGGATTACAGATGAAGAACAGAAGCATACATGCAGTGCAAAAGAAGATCACTTGCTCTGTATAGTTTAATTTACATGGTATGAAGAAGGAACTTGGTTGTACAACTGAAAACTTAAATTGAGAAAGGACGAACTTTTGTTTATGAACTACATATAATAAACTTTAAACAAGCAATTTGATGCAAACACCAAAAATAAACAGCTGTTGCAGTCATGCCTAACCAAATATATACAACAAAGTTTGAAGGCTTGAGATGGACAAACTTACATTATTGGTGAAGACAGGCTCTATAAAGGCCTTGTCCATGCTGATGGGGGGGGGGCAATTCAAGAAGTTTACCACAGAATCTTCTTCAAAAGCATTGCCTTTATTCTACATTTTGTTAAGAGTAAATATAGATGTGATAATATACGAAAAATGGAGAATATTTAAGATAAGATGAAGAGTGATGCTACATAACCAAGTAGCTATAAATGTAAGTGCAGCGATACAGGCAAAAGGTACAACCAAGAGCAATGCACAGCTAAACTTCTTCAGTACCAACCTTATGGTAAGAGTAAATATAGATCTGATGTGTAGAAAATGGAGGGCAAAGGAAAATAAGCTGCAGAGTGATGGTACATGAACAACTACCTGTCATTATAAGTACACTGATAAAGGACAACATGTACTTACAAGAACAATGCAGAGCTAAAAAAACATTGGCATTGGATATATTCTACACTAATGTAACCATTCATACAGATCAGATAATTTGGAGCGAACAATTGATAAGCAAGCTATGATGCATACTGCTGTCACATAATGAACCAGGTATGTATGCAAGTACAGTGATACAGGACAACAAGTACTAACAAGAGCAAAGCAGCGGGTAGCATATTTGCGATATCCTGTCATTCTTGTCAAACCAGAATTCTTCTTCGAGCAGATTTCCTGCAAAAAAGATCCGTAAGGCACATGCGGAAAAGTAGAAGTTCAAATTGTCATGTGATTTCATAGACAGTACCTCATCCTGGGAACGAGACCAGTGCATAACAATGTTTTTCCATTCAATGTCTTCTAAATTTAGCACAGGAGACTTCACCAGAAATTTGTTTATAGACTTGCCATCAAAGTGTGATTTCCTCAGGTAACACCGATACTGCTGCAATGCTTCCTTGAAAAGCACAAGCAAGGTTTGCTCGTCATGACTATCCAGGTTGACCCTCGCCTAGTTACAACAATGTAATGTAAATCATTGATGTGTTCAATTAGCAGAAAACAGGAAAATAATAGCCATGAATAATAGCACTTACACGTAAGTTGGACAGGAAGATGTGAAAATGGTGTTTGTCTTCATAATAATCTTCCCATGATGGGAATATATGCATGCAGTCCCTAACAACATTGAAAGCATTGTCTTTTAAACCGGGAATAAATGGAATGGGGTTCCAATCTGCAGGAATTGGCCGTCTCTGCAGTTGGTATAGGTCTTCGGCCGGTGGACTTGCTGTACTTTTTGCTGGAGTGGGATTTTTCTGTGGTACAGCTGGTGCTATGGCAAATGAAATCGGTATACCTTTTGCTGGAGTGCAGGTCCTGTGTGGTGGGGCTAGTGGTGTGGCCAGTGAAGTATGGGTACAGTCTGCTGGAGTCGGTCCTACGTTTTGTGTCACTGGTTGTACAGCCAATATAAGTGGGGTGCTGTCTGATTTCTCCGGCACCACCACGTTTTTCAAGGACTTTGCTGGTGCTCCTTCAGGTTCGGCAATCACCCTCTTCCTTTTTGATGTCTGATGCACAAGAACAACATTTGAGTGGAAAAACATGGTATGATGACAGATGGAATATGTATTGATAATGGATGGGCATGGCATCTCGACATATATGATGAGTAAACTAAGCAGATGGCGGTGCAACAAAGTAGAAGAAATGCAAGACAACATATGCAAGATACCCGCAATCAATAAAACATTGCCAAATTAGAACAGGCACCTTGATGGGTGAACAGGACAGGCCATCTGCCTTTGACTCCTCGAGGTTAGAATAGTCATTAGGATCATATTCTGAACAAGAATCAACAGGTGGGGAGCGTATGAGTTTCATTGCATCCAGAATGGCACTCAATGCCTTGGTGCCAATTTTGTAAGTCATTGCAGTGTTTAGCTTCAAGAGTGGACTGCTGCTAGTGCGACACAAAGCAGCTACACAGATCATAGTGTAGATATAACGGGAAAACCTTAAGCATCAGAGTAAAATCAGCAAAGTGGAACTTGCTGGAATATATGTGCTAGTATTGCCGGTACGGCTAGAAAGGCTTCGGATACCAGCTCTCTTCAAGTGAAGGTGCGGTACTGTTAATATCAATGTAACTCTCAAAGGCGACACAGCTCCCCGCATTTCCTTGCTATTCTTATAGGATTCAAGTGGGCAGGCCACTACAAATCCTATTCCTATGTTTACAAGATCCTACGAATCAAAGAGGCTCAAAGTGTCCATCACAACCGACCGTATAGACCTCTACACTGCAAATGTCCCTGCTCATCTTCAGTACAAGGAACATACTGTACTACTATCATACTCCCTCCGTTCCAAAATATAAGTCTTGGTAGAGATTTCCACTATGGATCACATACAGATGTATCCAGGTACATTTTAGAGTGTAGATTCACTCATTTTGCTCCATATGTAGTCCATGGTGGAATCTATACAAGACTTGTATTTAGGAACGGAGAGAATACATATTAAAGAAGAACGAAAGAGGAACATGGTAAAGAAGAGCAAGCAGATTTTGGATAATAAAATGTTGGTTGCGCAGTGCCCACACATGATGAACCAGAGCGCATTAAGAATGCAACTCCTAGCTGTCTCTCGACCATTTCAGGCGGTTGGATGAAGATCCTATGTCTCCTAACCCTTCTTCTTCCTTGTCTCTGATTCTTCCCACACAGAACACCGCACGGGCCGCCGGCCGGACCACCGGCCCCCACCACCTGTATTCCTCCGCCACCCCCACCCCACCCCACCCCAACCCCCACCCGCTTGAGTTTTCTTCGTTCGGCGAGGCCCCACAACTACCTGAGCCCCTTCGATCGCACCAGCGAACCCCGGTGAGCTCTGAAAAATCGACTGACCCAATTTTGAAATTTAGTCTACTGTGATTTAACTAGTGTGGAATATAAAAGGGGAAAACCATAAGCATTGCGAGTATGGTGTTGAGTGTGCCATGGCGGATCTGAAGGTGCAAACCGGACAAAGGCAACTTCGCAACCAAGACAAGAAATCAGAGTAAAGCAGTGGCGATCTATTTTCTTGCTGCGATAAATAAGTTGAGAAGATACGAAAGAGTACCGCCTCTGGTGCGGCGCCATGTACGCATCTGCTGAGAATTTGATGGTGCTGCGGTAGCGATGGCTGTCGGCGGCGTGGAAGCAGATCTAGGAGGGTAGACGGTGGCGGCGGGGCGCGGTGGATGAGACGGTCGTAGGAGCGACATCGGCAAGGTGGACGACATCGGGGATGAAGCGAGAGGACGGGGTGCAAGGATCCCGGTCCGAAGCCGTGGATGAGAGAGGTCGATCTCTTGTAATAGACGGCGGCATCGGGGTATCAGCTCCGGCATGGTGGAGGAGGACGGCGGTGGATGGGGTGGCGGATGGCGGCGGACGGAGGAGGGTGGGGTGGAGAGGGTGTTTTGGCGCCCACGGAGTACGAATGGGGAAAAGGGAGGTAGAGAGGAAGGGGGGAACCATGTATTTAGGGCGCGCTTGTCTCAAATGCTAGGAAATTTACAAACTTAGCCCCCGTTTCAAATTTCTACTACATCACAGCAACACTAGTCGGTTGGGGATAGGACGGTAATCTCGCATACACCGAATATTTGCCGACGAGAGTTTGTTTTTGGCGCCCACCGTGTATGAATATGAATCAGGGTGGGAGTCGATTTCAGCCGAGGACACACTGTGTTTTGGCGCCCACCGTGTATGAATCCGGGTGAGAGGCGGTTACGTCATGTTTGGGTGAAATTACAAACCTACCCCTATCGAAACCTATAGAAATCCAGCATATAGGCTTTGCGTGGCAGGGATAGGCAGTAGTGATTTCCATCTCGCAGATTTTGGTTTCGGGCGGTTACTGCGACTTTCCCCGCTTCGTTCAAATTTTGCAGAGTGCATGTTTACCGTGCCAACTCAATTCGAATCCCGTTTGTATTCTATTTTTTTCGGGAGGGATCCATTTTCAATTGGAATTACATTCTATATACACCATTTTTTATATACTTTCAAAAGCACAACAAAGAATTCTGCTCCTTTATATGTATAATATGATTTACAAATACAACGATCTCGAAATCTTAAGGTTGAATTCGAAATTTTTTAACCAAATTATGTTCTACTAAAATGTATGGATCAGTAATATCTACATATTAAATAACATAGATGTGCGTGAATTCATATGAGTATGCATGTTTGATAGATCAATTTTGGTTCGAGTATGGATTACATGTATCATCATCTCGAATTCAAATATTTGAATCCCTTTTTTGTTCACTCCTTTCACGCCCATCTCTCTCGCATGCATGCTCCTTCAGGTAGCTATCACTCTCTTTTCTCTAGCTCACCCGCACGCTCACTTCATGTTGCTCATATCCTCGCAAACATGGTCTCTCGACGTCTCCCTTGAGAAGTGTCACACTCTCCCTATCATTATAAATTACACGGTTTTCATTATCTCTCACGTCTCTACTATTCTCTGGTATCACTCGGTACCTAAGCTTTCTTTTTCACCGCCAAACACACAGTCTCCACTCGTCTTTCACTTTGTCTTTATTTCTATGGGATTCTCTCACACACCCTATATGTCTCTACATATGACTCATACCACTAAAATTACTCTCTCTATCTCTCCTGTAGACACAACATTTGTTGCGGTCTCCTATTCGTCTCCATCCTAGACTGACATTATTCATTTTTACCGATCAGATAACCCCGACTACCGTCTCCTCTCTCTCTCACAGACACACACACACAACTCCTACCACTAAAATGTGAATGCAAAACGAGATTTTGTTATACCCAAACAAAAAAGGACTGGAGGGAGTGATTGCTCTGACACGTACGCGACCTCTCATAGCGCAGGCATTGAATCGGCGCGCCGGCCAAGAGGGCCGCACTCGCTGCAGGCCCGGCTGAGCACGCCTCCTCGCCGCGTGCAACCAGCTTAAGACTGCCCCGCCTGCCTTCATTGAATCCACGCGTGTGCTGGCAACACGTCCTTCCGCGAGCCGGCAGGCATTTTAGAACACAAAAAATGACTAAAATATAATTAATTTACGCATGGTCTTGACTTGTTGTGCTCGCACTGGTAGTAGGAACTAGTAGAATATTTTCTTTATTTATAACTCTCCTCACATTTTTTTGGCTTTGAAGTGAATCATGGTTGTGGACATTATGTATGAATGTGCAGATATCTATGAACATGAGTTTGATGTGGAAGTTGAACTTGGAATGTCGGGCTTGCGCGTGAACTATACCATGTCCAATGCTTCGTCTGTTATTGTTTGGAAAGTAATTGCTATTATTACATGACCCGGAAAAAAACATTTTGTGCCACATCAGTAGATGCACGGACATCACAACAGGCATGCTGACTGGATAAACATTTGAAGCTAGCTATTATGAAGGAAATTTTGTATTGACAACAGTTTTAGATAGCAGGAGATGCCTAGCCTGCTTTGCCTCTGCTAGCTTATTTTTGGCTTCTTCCATCTCTTCTTTGGATTGGGCGAAGAGAGCATCTGATTACTCTTTTCGCTTCTTCAGGAACTCAACTACATTCTCAAGGGCTGCTGCACGCTTTCTTTCAGCCTTTACTAATGCCACGAGGACACGAATAGCCGACGACTCCACCTGGCTTGTGCGTAATCCAGCATCATCTGGGAATTTGCACCTTGTGTCTAATCCAGCATCATTAGGGAACTGGCACCTTGTGTGTAATCCAGCCTCATTTTGGAAACATGATCTCGAGGTTGACCATACTTCCCTCCTCGCAGGAACTGCATCCTGACATGAAGTTACTTCTTTTTTAGATCATTACTCAGAGCAACCTAGATCCATTTAGTAGAAGCCAGATAAACAGACTCGGAGAAGTGAATTCAAAAGGAAAAAATAAATAAAAACAGACTACAAGGTGAGAACACCCACTTCCTACATCAAGCTAAAAACGAAAGCATTAGGACGATTAAGACTCTTCTTATTACACATCGAAGAACACCACGCTTAAGAGAACCAGAAACTACAACATATACACATCGAAGAACACGAGGCTCACGAAAGTAATTGAAAGGGTGTTACTTACCAAAGCTCGTTTTACAGGTTCGGTGCAGCTCCTCTTTAACTTGCCACACTCCTTGAAGATGTCCCGAATATCCCGTGTTTGGTCTTCATTTCTCCTCTGCATGTTCGCACTTGTGGTTTTAAAATCTCAACATGGCAAGAAAAATATACTACTAGTAATACTCGCGCATCTTGTGGGCAACATTAAAGCACTCGTCTGCCATGTTAGAGCATCTCCAACAAGATAAACTACTCATACAAATGCATCTTGATGCGAGCAACACATGGGCATTTTGCTAGTTCTAAAAACCTTTCCATCATTTGCCACACTACTGGTTGCAGATGAAAAACCTACCCAAGCACAGCGTGATACAGGAGCAACGCACAATTACAAGCTGATATTCTGTTGGACAATGGAGGCTATAACCAATTACTTTTACGAGAACAATAGCACCCAGGAAATTTGAAGGGTAGGTATGAACAAAATTGAAACTGCACATGTACTGCTAAGTGATTCAATACACACATTATCAATCGAGGAGGAGAACGATGGTCGCGGCGGCCTCTGCGAGTCATGATTGGCAATGGGAGTCAGTTCATTGTCCACGACGGTGGTACTTCTGTGCTTGGCGTCGGCTTCTGGGAAGCAGACCCGAGACCATGGAAGACGATGCCGGGGAAGATGCTCCGTGTACGACGATGATGGTGGACCGGCTCTAGTGCGGCGTACGAGGTCGTCGATGAGGTAGATGCACTGCGGTGGACGAGTGCGCCGATGTAAAGGGGAGGAACACGAAGGCTGCGGTGCCATGGAGAAGTCTATTTTGCGGTGGGGATAGAAAATGGGGAGTATTCAGGTGTACTACTCTGGGTGCCGGGGTGGGGTTGGCTGGGTAGGGTGAACCCGAAGTTACGAAAACAGCCCCCTACCAAGCGTCATCCATAGGCCTGTTCCGAAGGCTATGATGGTAACTTCCCACTGCTCGAATCAGGGTCGCGGGATATTTTCCCGCCGACCTCAAAATTTTGTGACGCTAGACTCCCCGTGTGGCGTGTTGAGTGATTCGGCTAAGCAACTAGCGAGTAGTAGTAGTAAACTCTGCATATTAGGTTTGACCAAAGTCAAACTTCCTAAAGTTTGACCAAGTTTATAGAAAAATATAAACATTTACCATAACAAATATGTATGATATGAAAGTACATTCAATAATGAATCTAATGGTATTTATTTGTTATTGTATATGTTAATATTTTTTGTTATAAGCTTTCTGAGAGTTTACAAAACTTGACTTTGACCAATGCTAATACGCGGACTTAAATAAAAACGAAGGGAGTACACATTTGTTTTCTTAGTTTGTAGTGAACTAATCATTTGTTGAAATTGTGAAATAAATATATTAGGCTATTGACTTTGAATGTAATGGTCTATACAATTCAATAGTTATAATCATTGTCGAATCCCAAGATGTATACAAGGTCTATAGTACTTCACAACATGCTCAAACTCACATAATCCCAGTCAAATGAGAATCTAAATGCATTTCATAGTTATTACTTTGTAGGATGCAACAAGAACAACCATAACTCTACATCAGCCATTATAGAAGCAACATTTTGACATATCCCAATGTGTGAATGAAACGTGCAGAGAGAGCTTTTAAAGATGGAGCAGATAGGGCGGGAAAGATTGTATGTATGTGGACGAGAGAGTAGGAGACAAACCTAACGAGACAGAGAGATAGAGAGTGAAAGAGAGAGGAAGAAGTTAGGTTTGTGAGAAAGATGCATACATGTAATATACATGAGATGCGTGTGCATCTGGATTCTGTATATGTGGAAGGAGAAGAGACAACATGTTTGATGAGAGAGCAGGAAAAACATGGACGAGAGGGGAAGGATCTCGTGGGTTGAGGGATTGACAATTTTGTGCGGGGGAGAGAGGGATTGGTAATTTTGTGCAAGAGAGAGAGGGTGATGGGAGGAGTCAGTCAGCCATCGTCACATCACCCTGCTTCCAAATGACCCCGCATTCTCTAGCGCGGTGTGGTCGCCGTCTTTGATCTGCTCGTTGCCCTCTTTGAAGATTGAGGTGTTGTGCATGTTGGGGTGCAAAGAAGCACAAGCGAGAGTGGTCGCTGTATAATCTTGGATGGGGATGAATTGTGTGCTCGGGGGAGTGTGTGTATGTGTTGTGTTGCGTGTCTCTCTCTCTCTCTATGTGTGTGTGTGTCAGATATTGAGAGAAAACAAACCTAAGGAGAGAAATGGGTATTCACGAAGAGATTGTGCGGGCCTTGAGGTGGGCAGGGGCCGGGTGAGGGTGTCAAAATGTGCGCGTTGATGCATGTGTTGCATGCGACCGTGCGAGGGACGGACGAATCGAGAGAGATGGTTGTTGTGTTACGGATGCTCCTCTCTCTGTCTCTTTGTCTCTCTCTCACACACACACAAGTAAACTAGAAGACCGTTCTCTCATGTATACACAACGTATCGGCATCTGTCTATGTCTCACTCATGCACGATCATTTGCACATTCACACCTCTCTATGTCTGTATCACACGCACACCGTCTCCACATTGCCCTTCCGCCACAACACACATATGGACACATACACACGTTCTCTCTCAGTCACACACACAAAATCAGTATTAAAAAAAACTAGGGTGCACCTAAAACGTCCAAATCCAAATAAACACGAACTGGAGCTAAATTCACATATATGGAAATATTGGAGCGTCAAGAACTTTCACAGGAAAAAAAGTTGAGTAATATTCGAGGATTTTTTTCACACACACAAAAAGGTTCGGTGGATGTCCTTCGAGCGCGACACGGTGACGCACCGTTCGATCGACCGCGCGGCTGCGGTTCACGCGCTTGCACAGGATTCTGTATCGTGGCCGTGGTACTAAGGCTGGTCACAATGGGCAAGAACATAAGCTAGTAACTAATAAAAGCGCTGCCTAAGTCTAATTTTTATGTGTACTAGTATGGTTTTCTTTTAAGTTTGACCAACCTTATATATAAAACTAAAGTAAGCTCCCACATGCACACTCATCAATATGCCGCCGCTGCCGTTGTGCATGCCGGCGCCCGCCTGCTCTGGCCAACAATTTCTCGCCCATCACCGCCGTGTCGCCGCCATCCCCGTGCCATGAAGCTGAAGGCTCGCTGTAACTCCCACGTGTCGAAGCACGACTTAGAGGCATAACCGCATTGAAAGCAATGTCACAAGTGAGGTAATCTTCGCAAACAACCCATGTAATACAATAGGGGAAAAGATACATAGTTGGCTTACAATCGCCACTTCACACAATTACATGAATAAAGCATTACATCATCCAGATACAATCAAGGTCCGACTACGGAACCAAAATAAAAGGAGAACCCCAAAAGCGACACGGTCCCCGATCGATCCCAACTGGGCTCCACTACTGATCAACTAGAACGAAACAACACAAAGGATAAGATCTTCATCGAGCTCCTCCTGAGCTTGGTTGCGTCATCTGCTCGGTCTCATCGGCACCTGCAAACTGGTTTAGGAAGTATCTGTGAGCCACGGGGACTCAGCAATCTCGCACCCTCGCGATCAAGACTATCTAAGCTTATGGGTAAGGTAAAAGGTATGAGGTGGAGCTGCAGCAAGCGACTAGCATATATGGTGGCTAACATACGCAAATGAGAGCGAGAAGAGAAGGCAAAACATGGTCGATAAAAGTATGATCAAGAAGTGATCCTAAAACAACCTACGTTAAGCATAACTCCAACACCGTGTTCACTTCCCGGACTCCACCGGAAAGAGACCATCACGGTTACACACGCGATTGATTCATTTTAATTAAGTTAAGGTTCAAGTTATCTACAACCGGACATTAACAAATTCCCATCTGCCCATAACCGCGGACACGACTTTTGAAAGTTCAAATCCTTGCAGGGGAGTCCCAACTTAGCCCATGACAAGCTCTCACGGTCAACGAAGGAATAGACCTCCTCCCGAGATGTTCCGATCAGACTCGGTATCTCGGTTCTTCAAGACACTTCGACAGGTTAAAACAAGTCCAGCAACACCGCCCGAATGTGCCGACAAATCCCGATAGGAGCTGCACATATCTCGTTTTCAGGGCACACTCAGATGAGACATCCTACGAGTAAAACCAACCCTCAAGTTGCCCCGAGGTGGCCCCGCAGTCTACTCGGTCGGACTAACACTCAGATGAGCACTGGCCCGGGGGGGGGGGTTAAAATAATGATGACCTTTGGGCGCGCGACCCCCAAGGGAAAAGAAAAGGCTAGGCGGCGAATGGTAAAACCAATGTTGGGCATTGCTGGAAAAGCTTTAATCAAGGCGAACTATCAAGGGGTTCCCATTATCACCCAACCGCGTAAGGAACGCAAAATCCGGGAACATAACACCGATATGACGGAAACTAGGGCGGCAAGAGTGGAACAAAACACCAGGCATAAGGCCGAGCCTTCCACCCTTTAGCAAGTATATAGATGCATTAATTAAATAAGATATATAGTGATATCCCAACAAGTAAACATGTTCCAACAAGGAACAACATCCCCATGTTCCAACAAGGAACAAACTTCAATCTTCACCTGCAACTAACAACGCTATAAAGAGGGGCTGAGCAAAGCGGTAACATAGCCAAACAACGGTTTGCTAGGACAAGGTGGGTTAGAGCTTGGTTCAACAATATGGGTGGCATGATAAGCAAGTGGTAGGTATTGAAGCATAGGCATAGCAAAAGAGCGAGCAACTAGCAAGCAAAGATAGAAGTGATTTCGAGGGTATGGTCATCTTGCCTGAAATCCCGCAAGGAAGAAGAACGAGTCCATGAAGAAGACAAACGGACGTAGACGGACGGGTCCTCACAAACACGACATTACCGGAACCAACCCGAAGAAGCAAACACCGGAAAGAAACACACAACATAGTAAACAACCAACACATGAACATGGTATGATATGCGGGATGCGGTATGCGATGCATATGCATGATTCAACAAGGAATGAATGAACCTGGCCTCAACTTGGAAATCCAAGTGTGCCACTAGAAAGATGAGGTGAAATCGCTTGAAAACGATATAAAGAACACCAGAATCGGAGTTACGGTTTGGAAATGGCAAGCAATTCAAATATGACACCGGTCTGCGATTTACAACAAGTAGCCAACTAAATGCAACAAGATGAACATGCTACAGCACTCAAACATGGCAACAAAATACATGGAAGGAATCCATTCAAGATTCTTAACAAAAGTCTAGCACTAAGCTATGGCCAAATCATCCATTAACAGGTTCAAACAAGCACGGCAAAACTGCATATGGCAAACAGATTTCAGACTTAGTGAAATTAACACTTGTTTGGAATTTCAGATCAGGTAGCACACTTCGGAGCATGAAAACTATATGCTACAAGACCTGAACATGGCAAAGTAAATCATGGCATGGAGCTACTCAAAGAGCTTAAAAAAGTCCCTTAGTGACCTTGAGCCAAAAGGGATCATAAAATACATTTACAAGCATGTGAACATGGCAAAAACATAATCAGTTCTCAGACTTTGTGAAAACTGGAGCATGCTGAAAACAGATATCAAGTAGGCATGTTTACGAGCTCGATGCACTCACTACGGAGTATGTCATGACAATATAAGCATACACCCATCAAGAATACACAAAATGCAAGCTATAAATGGCAAGAACAATAGCATAGCATACACGGATCAACTACAACATCATTGGCAAAATCGCTAACAAGTAGACAATCTGCCCAGATTCACGAAATGACAAAAGTAGAGCTCGATTGACTCAAGCTAGGGTGCTCCATAATTGCAAATAAAAACATGGCTGGATAGAGCACTACAAGATTAACAAAACATCCTTACTGATCATCCTCAAAAGAGGCACGGATCACTAGGAAACAACATGAACATATGGCCATATGAAATAAACAGCTCAAGGACTTAGTGGAAATGCTAAGCCCTGAAAACAGCATTACCAAGTGCACCACTTTGCAAGCTTGTGCAAGTCACCACACACATCACAAAAATACATGTGTTGCACCTCTGGAAAGATGACAAAACCCTTAACAAAACATATGTAGAGCTCATGGGCATATCATGCACACAATAATCATGGCAAAAATGACAAATATCTAAAAGGAGCAGCAGATCTGACAATTATCTCAAGTAGCCTACTTCTAACAGCATTTCGGGCATCAAGATGAACTCAAATGAAAATGATGCAATGAGATGAAATGATGTTCTCTCAGAGGCGAACATTTTGATATGCTATATGCATGAATCGAAGCTACGGATGCAAAGTTACGGCATGATGAACATAGGCATGTGAATCTGGGAATTTCGAGGACTTAGCCGTTTTTTGGAAAAAAAAACAGACAGGCGCGAGACAACTAAATGACGCCTAGGCGAGGCTTACGTGAGGAGGCTCACCAGCGGGCCATTGGGCCGGAGTGGAAGGAGAGACGGACTGGGCCGGCTGAACCGTGGGCCTTAGGAGGCGCTGTGGCCCAGGAGGGAGTCAACGACGAAGCGGATCGGGGCTCTCCCGATCCCGTCCGGCGGCGGCGGCGTGAAGGAACTCCGGCGAGGGGTTGGGAGACCTTCGGCGAGGCAGGGAGGCAAGGGAGCACCGGATCCGGCGGGGCTCGGCTCCCCGGGGCCGGATCTGGCCATGACGACACGGCGGCACTAGGGCCCCATGGCGGAGCAGCGGCGGGAACCGGCGGCGGCGCGAAGCCAGGACGCGGCGCTCCGGCGAAGAAGGTGCGGCGGTGGAGAACAGGCGTCGGCGGCGGAGCAAGCGCCGGCGGAGAGGCGGTTGGCGGCGCGGGGCGTGTGGGCCGGGAGGGCTCGGTGCGGGCCTGCCCGGGCCGCGGTGGAGGGGGCCGGCCGGGTACACGTGGCACGCTCTGATTGGGCGCGGGCGGCAGCGGAGGTTGAAACGGACACGTCCGCCGGCGAGGTTTTTGTCCAGCGCGCGAGGAGAGGGAGGGATCTAGGGTTTGCACCGCGAATTTCGGAGAGGATCACATATTTATAGGTAGAGGGAGCTAGGAGAGTCCAAATGAGGTGCAGTTTGCGGCCACACGATCGTGATCAAACGGCCGACATGATGGAGGGGGTTTAGGTGGGTTTTGGTCCACTTTGGAGGGGTGTTGGGCTGCAACACACACGAGGCCTTTTCGGTCCCTCGGTTAACCGTTGGAGTATCAAACGAAGTCCAAATGGCACGAAACTTGACAGGCGGTCTACCGGTAGTAAACCAAGGCCGCTTGGCAAGTCTCGGTCCAATCCAGAAATGTTTAATCCCCACACACGAAAGAAAGGTAGAAATGACCACCGGAGGAGAACGGAGCGCCGGAATGCAAAACGGACAATGGGGAAAATGCTCAGATGCAAGAGACGAACATGTATGCAAATGAAATGCACATGATGACATGATATGCAATGCATGACACGCAAGCAATGACAAAGCAACAACAACGAATAACTGGACGACACCTGGCACATCGGTCTCGGGCGTTACACTCGCCCGCTCACGTCATCTGCAGTCCCTCCTCGTGATGCTGCCGCGCTGCCAAGCACGCGAGCAACTGGTGGAGCCGTGTCTATGCACGCAGCATACGAAGAGGAGGACGAGCGTGTGCTCCAGCACACCAGCGAGGAGGAACTAGCGTGTCCTTGTCATCTCCGCCCGCGCCGAGGAGGCGCGCATGGTGGTTGTCGCAGCGGAAGCCGGTCGCGCGTGCGTCGAGCCCGCAAACTAGGTGCGGATGCGGAATCTACCTTCAAGACCTTGAATGCCACATGGATCCTGCAATCTGAAGGAGCAATTTGGGTCAGTCGACTCATGTGAGCCGTTTGATGCAACATGGATGGCTAGAAGGGCTTCTTCCACCTCTTCTGCTGTCTTCTTCCTTTGCTCCGTCGAACTTCTTTCGCAAATCGACTGACCCAAATTATACTACTAGTACGAACGTATTAAGTACAGTAGGAACATGAAGATACGAGCAGTAGTACCAACTGCAAGAAGAACAGTAGTAAGACATAGTACTAGTACTACTGTACGTACTAAAGAGTTCAAATAACGAGAAAGAACATAAACATAGTTCTGCTGGGGCCTCAGCACAACACACCCTTGAAAATAAACTAATAAGAAACTAGTCCGCTTGACACTGCAGTAGAACCAGCATGAGCGACAGCACTGCCACCTACTTGGAGTCCGAGTCCACGTCCTCGACTTTGTCCTCGTCCCTCTTCCTCTTCCTCTTCGCCGACGCTTCTTTGCTTGAACCAGACACTGGGCTCTGCTTCTTCATCCAACCCTTGTAGATATTTAAACAAAGGTAGGCATCCATTGCTGCGTACAGAATGTGATCTTCATCTAATGTCTTCGACTCCCATGCATGATGAAACTCGTGATGAGGTTTCTTCAGTTTAGCATACGAAGGATCAATCATGGCTGCTGCCAGGGTCAGCATTGAAGGTTGAGAGGAGGACACCAGGCTTGCCTTCTGGAGATCGAAGGGCTGGCCTACAACGAGACCTATCTGACGCAGGACGTCACTGTCATTCTTAAAGCCTACAGTAATGAATTTCACTCTTTTGTCCTTGAGGAAGTTCTTAAAATCCTGGCACTCAACGTCGGCATGGCATATGTGGTAGACCAAGGAAACGTTATGTACGCAAACCTGGATCACGGCGGGCTTCTTCCTCTCTTCGTCCTTTAGATCCTTCTCTCGTCCCAGGACTGTGGTGTACTCAACATCTAGCCCAGCGACCCACTCATCCGTTGAACCGTTGAACATGCGTAGAAAGCGAGCAAGCCATGCTTTCACCGTCTCGGATCCACGTGTGTAGATGACGATGAACTGATCACCGGTGATGGCTCTAACCTGGTACTCAGCGATGACCATGGAGATTTGGGAGGCCATGGATTTTGGAGGAGGGTTAGGAGAAGTTGAGCTGTTGTACCCCGCAAAAAAAAACTAGGAGCGAACTAATGTGAAAGGACGGGACGACTGGGAGCGAACTGTTGTAAGGTAGAAGACGGGGACGAGTAGGGCGTGCGAACGGCTTGGGGTTGCTGGCTTGCCCGGTGGATAAACGGCTGCAAGCCCCCAAAGAGTTCTCGAGAACTATGCGGGACCCACTAGATGTCATGTCTACTAGACCCATATCGTAGGCCTGACGGTATAGCTTCTGCCTGTTCGCACGCCATGCCGGCGTGTGGATGTAACTTCACTTAATTCCGTCAAACGTCGCGCCTCCCACGACCTTCGCCTCCCTCGCGCGGTCGCGCCCTTTGAGACTTCGACCGGCTATAAATGAGCAAATTTTTTTGCCTTTTTTTAGACAAGCAATTTTTTGCCTACTCCGCATGCATGATACTCCCTCTGGTCCTTTTTACTCCCGTCAACCATTTACAAAGTGTTTGACCAAATTTATACTTTTTTTGAACACCACCTTATATTAATTAACCAGCCACACCAGTACACTCATTCGATACAATATTCACCACACAGGGCGGTACGTTATTTACAAGAATACCATCTAATCTATTGTCAAAGCTATGCTTAACGATTAAGTGTGCCACCTTATTGGCCGAACAGCTAATCTTTGACAATTGAAGATTGTTGATCAACTTTGAGATGCTCAACGCTTTCATCTTTAGGTCACACATAGCAGACCTGTCAATGCTTTGACAGGCATCAATGAAATCCCACGACCAAATTTATACTAAAAATATCAATATCTACAATACTCCCAAAACACTTAGGCGCGATGCATTAACTTCTACCTCGTTTCTTATTTCTTGACATATCAACCAATAGGAGATGTGGGTGTGCATGCTTTTAATGACTTGAGACTACCAAACACGACATGCAGTGGTTAGTTCATTGCATGCAATGCTATTAATTGGCAAATAAACATTAAGATCTCTTGTTTTCCCCTCCTCCTTGGTCACAGTGCACAATCTAGGATGACTTGCTCACCTAGACGGAGGGAGTACTGATTATAATGAGTACTCCCTCCTTCCATCTATATAGGGCCTAATGCATTTCTCAAGACCGCCTTTGACTATTGATAAAATTAATACTACATGACATGCATAATGTGAAAATTATATCATTGAAAGCTCCTTTCACATACGAATTTGATGATGTGCTTTGTGTAAGTTGCATGTCATATATTATTGCTCTAACATTTGGTCAAAGTTAGCCTCGAAAAACGCATTAGGACCTATATAGATGGAAGGAGGGAGTATAAGAACTACGTTTTATAATGAGTGTAAAAATATTGATTTGACATTGTGAATGTTGACACATTGTGGAATAGTTTTTGAAGTCTGCAAAAGTACTCAACTAGTGTTGTCGTTCTCCACAAAAAAATGTGTTTACCAATGCATGCATGAACTCTAGTTACTCTAACCCCCCTCTCTTCTTTAATTCTTTGCCACATCAGCATGTTTGCTATTCCCGTGTGCATGATACCAGCTAAGATACCACCATTATGGCCAGCCTTAATCATCGCATGCAATAATTTAGTGCACCTTGAAATATGAACATGTGTGGGGCGTGTTTGTTTTTAATGACTTGAGACTATACCTAGCCCGACATGCAAGATGACTTATTATGCACCGTTCCCCATACCTGCAGGAAGCCCGTTCGTCTCCAAATTTTTTCCTCTCCATGTGTGGAAACAATATGCCTGCCAAACTCTCCTTCTCCCTCCGGCGGTCCCACCACACCACCCCGTGTGAAAAAATCTGCATGCATGACTCTCCTCCCCCACGCTCGTCCAATCCATTGTGACGAGCAATATTTCCACCCCTTCGCTCCCCCATAATTTACTCCAACAAATATGCCCACGTAGCTGTTACTTAACTGCAGGTGCATTCGGTCACTGACATATGGGCCCAACAGGGGTCTGGCCCACATGTCAGTGACGCAACTGGACCGGTAGTTAAGTCAGTGCAGCTCAGTCCATATCTTACGTAGGTGTGCCATTGCTCGCTATAAATATTGCGCCTCCCACGACATCGCTATCTCCTCCCCCTCACGTTCACGTTCATCGCTATCTCCTCCCCCTCCCTCTCACATCGACCACCATGGCATCGCCCCTCCCAAGCCCTAGGAGCCCCTCGCTGCACCGCGCGGACAGTCACGCGTCGCCGTTCCGTTCCTCGCCGCCACTAGTCGAGGAGGACGTGTCGGTGTTTCGCTCCTCACCGCTACCCGACGCGTCGCCATTCTGTTCCTCGCCGCCACTAGTCAAGGAGGACGCGTCGGCGTTCCGCTCCTCGCCGCGATGCGTCGAGGTGGACGCGTCGGTGTTCCCAATCTCGCCAGCACATGCGCCGGAGGACGCGTCGGCTCCCCGCTACGAGGAAAATGCCACGCTGCCCGCTAAGCCCCCCCAGCCTTGAGGAGCTTTGGAAAGAAATGTATGTCACCTTGTGGGAGGCTTTGCCTCCAGCAGAGCGCGCCAAAATAGAGGCGGAGAAGAAGGCCGAGGAAGAGAAGCACACCGCGGAACAAGCTGCCTGGGAGGCCTATGTCGCGTCCGAGAGAGTCAGGCAATTGGCTCTTTGGCAGAAGGCTCGTGCGAGGGCCGTGAGGGTGGTGGAGGACGCCCGTGCCGACGCCCTGAGTGCAGTTGGGCCCAAGTGCCTCATCTACGCTTGGCGGTACGTGGACCGGGTGCATGCTTCCAACGAGGAGGAGTACCTGTTGGCGCCGGATCACCACACCGGTGAGATCGCGCTCGCCCGCTGGCAAGCCGCCAATCAGCACCTCGCGAGTTGCGAGGCTAAGGAAGAGGCGTTGTGTTGGCGCGCTGGGAAACGGCCACGCACCAGGGCACTCGTGGCGCGCCGCAAGGGCTCCTGCGAGCGCCGTGGCTTTTAGGAGGAGTATAATTTTTGTTTCGTAAGGCGATCTCATTAGTTTTGGGACGCAAATGATAAATCCCGAACATTCAGGAATTTTTAGCGTCCTTAATTAAGTATGTAAAAGGGAAAGTTTGGAAACCTTGTGTATTCATACGCATTTTGCAAGTACATGCATATAGCACAAACTTTACTATATACTATCGCACCACACGTCTCTCTCGATATATGCTTGCAGACTGTGCTACTCCCTCCGTCCAGGTCAATAAGTCATCTTCGGTTGTGCACCGTGACCAAGAAGGAGGGAAGACTTATACACCTAGACGGAGGGAGTACTACTATTACTTATGTACGTGCAAATGCACGTTTTAACATTACGATGCGGTTTTTGTAAAAGTAGAAAAACAACACTAGTCAAGCTTGTGAAACGATTAATGCAAAACAAATGCAAACATGCTCGTTTGATTGTTTACTTTTAGCTTCCTTCTCTGTAGTTATTTCTCTATCGTACTTTGTACGGAGTATCTCACTGGTTGGAAAGGCATGCAAATTCCCAAACCGCTTCCTACACCCTGTATCTCACTGGTTGCCGGTGTTGATGTTGTCGCCCATGTCGTCAAGGATGAGGTTGCCGAGGTCGGGGAAGAAGTCGTTGTTCACAACTAATCATGTGGACTAGCATAGTAGTAGGATACAGAGTAGAAACATGAATTCTACCACGATTTCGAACAGGAAGGACATAAACACATACGGTGCAACGGGATCAGCACCGTTGGCGTTGAGGTTGTCGCCCATGTCCAAACACCACGTAGACACGGTCTTTGAGCACGGTTCGTAGTCATTCCACGCTCGGGCATTGAAGTTTGTAACTATTTTAGATTAGAATGTACTACTCCTCCGGTGCTAGTAGTAGAGCAGAGTCCTACTCTACTACTCTACTCAAGCAAGTTAGGGCATAGCATTGTAGGGAGTACCAGTACTGTGATCACTCAAGAATGTTGTCTGGCATCGACATGACCCTACACTGCTGGTATGTGTCTCGTAAGTCAAGCGGCATGCTGTAGTCATCATCACCTGTCCACTTCCCGCAACACATATTCGCTTCTCCATGTTTGTCCGCACATAATCTCGTCCAATCTTCCATCCCCTCTAAGGAGCCTCCCCCCCTCGTTCGAAACCCAAGCACTAACAATGGCAGAACCGAGCAGCGTCCGCCGAAAGAGTGGCTGGAATTCACTCCCCACAAAGGTAATCAAGCTCATTGTTTCGCGTGTGGACAATCTCAGTACCATGCTGCTCGCCACGTGCTCGTCGGGGCTGTACCATTTACTCAAAGCCCTCAGGCCAGAGCTTTTTAAGCCAGCTCCTTGCTTGCTGATGCCGCCTGATCTTCAGAAACGGCATGTCACGCAACATAACGATCGTAGGGTGGCAAGCATCAACCCCCTTGACGGTCGCGGCAGCTGGATACTCGTGGAGGTCTACACCCGGCGATTGATCACCCTTCCTTCGATTAACACTTCATTGCTTTGGCACCGCGACCCAGAATACTCGGAATCTTACAGTAGCCAACATGATACCAAGTTTGATTTGCTCAAGGTTGTAATCTGCCAAGTGCCCAGAAGATCTGTGAATTATAAAGACTTCAGGCTAATTGCGTTCTTCAACCGCGGTCTCACCTATCTGACAGGTCACTGTGGTAAGTGGATAAATCTGCACGTCCATCACAGGATCATACATCCTCCATGGTTCTCTGATTCCATTGAACACAAGGGCTTCATTTACGCTGTCGACTCCTTCTATGGCTGGACGTATTGCTGGCCTACTCCAGTCATCGCTACAAACGGCTATTACAACAGTATGTTAATTTCCTATGATATCATGATGGCTTGCTTATATTACTGTCAACATTTGCTGAAAAATATTCATGCTCATAACATGCTGTTCTTAAGATTGACTAAACCAAGAGCCCTTTTTATTTGACTCCAACTTGATATGATGTTGTAGGCCGCCTGGTGTCCCTACCCTTCCTAATCCCAGAACCTTTCAAAGAAAAGCGGCATGGCAGTTGCAGGTGGTTCCTGGCTCGATTAGATGACGGCAAAAGATTGATGATCGTTCGCACGTACCAGACGTGTTGTTTCGCGGAATACAATCACAGTCACTGCAAGGTCTTTGAGCAAGATCCCAGTTTCTCTGGGCCTTCAGAAATTTTTGACTGGAGGCTGGTAAGTAGCCTTGGTACATGCTCTCTGTTTGTCAGACTGAATTATCTGATTAACCAGGAGATAACCGATGATAAGGATCATGATGGCAGCGCAATTTCATTTATCAGGCAAAACTGTGTGTACACAGCGTACCATGCGTCTCTGCATGCACCAATACCCTGATATGTGCCGCCACGCTCTGCAGCCCAAAGTAGGAGAGAGGGTCGCAAGTATCAGACTTCGACCTGCTGGCTGGAGTTTCCCCCGTTAGGCACCAATCTGGTTCAAGCCGTCAGCCAATCTCCACAGCTTAATAAATAGTAACGTCTAACTGAGCCAGTTAGTTAGATGCGTACACTTGGTGTAGTAGGATCTTTATTTAGTTTGATGCATACACTTGTTCTTTTTTGGTAGCCCTTTTGTAATGATGGCCGATGTTTGGTTTGGAAGAGAGAGCTGCGTCTTCACTCTTCTGGCCCGCTTACAACTTCTGTTGCACCCCCAGCCCTGGTTGCTGCTGCTGCTATTTTCAATGTACAATCAGTAGTATATTTCGTCTGTTGGTTGAATAAATGTGTTGTTAGAACGACAAACACAATGTTTTGGAAGTCATTGCATGATTCGATCCTTTAGTGCCTCGTACCGTACGTAGCACATACTATTTATCGTACGGAACACATTTTTTTTAAAACTCGGAACACATTTTCCACTTGTTGATAACATGCAGCCCACTGATGAAGGCCCAATAGAGAAGCCCATAATTAACTGGAAGGGAGGCTCTCACATGAATCCGGCCCAGGTACATGCTCATGGTCCCCTAAACATAAATAAATAAATAAATAAATAAACAAAGCTAAATGCTCATGCACCAGTTCTTTGGGAAAATAGGTAGCCCAGTATTTCTTTTTGAAGAATACCCAAGCTAGGCCTATTTGTTTTCTCTAAATTACTGGGCTGCAAATATTTCAAGACGAGGAGGGATGCATTCCGGCCTGGCTTAAGAGTATGGTCAATCTCTGTTAAAAGTAATACCAAAAAGGGTTGAAAATTCCAAAAAAATTATAGCAAATGGGATATAAGTTTCTTTTTTTGTTTTTGTTCTTCACTGATATCTTATACGTATTTCATTGGATTTAACATGACATAGTACTAATTTATTTTTAAATTTGTTTTAGTATGGCTATTAATTTTTGGATTAAGAATATTTCGTTCCACAGCAAAAATTTGCGAATTTTCAAAATTTCCGACATATTTAGTTATTTTTTTGACCCTGGTACTGACCAGAAAATGGCCAGCAATTCTAAAAATGGAAAATGGGCTGCAATAAATTCCATATGAATTAGAAAATGAGTAAAAGTTATAAAAATAATAGCAAATGGGTTGTACGCCACATATTTTGAGGCTGACTTGTTTACGCAAGGCTTTGTCAGTGAACACACGATTCTAGCAACAGTTAGTGTTGGATGTCCATCCAATGGCCGACATGCTTCTTCAATCTCTCATCTTCCTGCTCCAGCCGCCTAAACTAGCACCGGCGGGACTACATGCTCCCTCCTCTTGTGGCCCGCTGTGATGCCGCGCAGGCTTCCCTGGCCCACCCTACTCCCTCCGCTAGCCTGGCCGCACGCAATCAACTACCTCCTCATTACGCGAAAAAAATGATTCCTCCCACTGACATCTGGGGCGCACCGGTTGGGAGGCTGACCTATGGGCCTACTAAGTTGACGCGTACGCAGGGCTTATCAACTTAGTCAACAAACGATTTTAACAGCAGTAACCGTTGGATTTGAATCAAACGGTCATGCTGCTTCTTCAATCGCTGCTCTTCTTGCACCAGCCGCCCAAACCAGCGCCGGGGAGACCGCCTGCTCCTGCCTCCAGTGGCCGGCTGTGCTGCCGATGAGGCCTCATCGCCCCCTACTACTCCCACCGCTAGCCAGGCCCTGCGCGACGGCAGCCTCACACCACAGCCGAACCAGTGAACCCTTGTACTCCTCTCCGCATGGGCATCCACTACGGCGTCTTCCCCGGCTCTGCGTCATCCCCTTCCTAGGCCTCGCCGTCTTCCACCACCTTGGTGCTCTCGGCGCGGCGTGGTGAACGTGGTCAACGACATTCCATCAGAAGAGTACTGTACATGGAGAGGCTGACAGCTGGGTTAATGGCCACAGCCCAGTTTTTTTGTAATTTGCCAAGTAAGTCACTTTGTCAGGCCTGTTGGGCCGCAAATCTTTCAAGACGAGGAGAGCTTTCATTCGGCTGGCCGAGAAAATGGCCTATCAGTAATGAGAAATGGGCTGTACATTTTTAAAACATATCAAACCGACAATTAGTTTCAAATATCTTTTTTTCGTTTCGAGATTTGAAATTACATTAATTTTTATGCGTGGAGAATTTGTTGGATTTTATATTGATATACATTTATTTTTAAAATCAGTTTGAATGTGAGTCGAAATTTCGGGATTAAAAACAGTTCGGACCGCACCGAAATATGCAAAATTTCGTATAAATTTTTAACCGTGGCCACAATATGGGCTGTAATGCTAACAAAAAGAATATGGGCTCCAAAAAAACCTTAAGAATTAGCAAATGGGCTGTAAATTATTAGAAATAATGGCAGATGGGCTGTATGCTGTTTCCCACAGATTTGAGGCTTTCCTAAAAAAAGGTTGACGCACA
This sequence comes from Triticum aestivum, assembly GCF_018294505.1. NCBI lineage: Eukaryota > Viridiplantae > Streptophyta > Magnoliopsida > Poales > Poaceae > Triticum > Triticum aestivum. The sequence continues at coordinate 454,171,798 of NC_057809.1, forward strand.
AGCACTGGCTGTTGGATGTCCATCCAACGGCCGTTGTGCTTCTTCAATCTCTGCTCTTCCTGCTCCAGCCGCTCAAACAAGCGCCGGCGGGACTGCCTGCTCCCTCCTCCTCGCGGCCGGCTGTGCTGCCGCGCAGGCCTCACCGCCCGACCGTACTCCCATCGCTGGCCTAGCCATCCCTCTACTCACCCACACCTGCTGTTATTTTCCGGCGACGGCAGAGGAACCAGTAAACCCTCGTACAGTCGTACTCCCGTCTGCGTGGGAAACAATTGCCGAGTCTTCCCTGCCTCCGTGTCGTCCCCTTCCTAGGCCTCACCGTCGTCCACCGCCCTGGTGCTCTCGGCGTGGCCTGGTCAACGTGGTCAACGACCGACATGCATCTGAAGTGGACTTTACGTGGAGAGGCCGACAGCTGGGTCCACGGCCGCACACAAGGAAATGCCTCCTTATTACGTGCAAAATAATGATTTCTCCACCTGACATCAGGGACCCACCGAAAAGGCCTCTGTATTTCGCGAAAAAATGTTACCACCGCGGACAGCTCGGACCCACCAGCTATATCTTCGCACGCAAGGAAGTGCCTCCTTATTACGCACAAAAACTGAATACTCCCCCTGTTAGCTGGGACCCAGTATAGTGGCAGGCTGACTTGTGGGCCTACTAAGTTGACGGGGACGGAGGGCTTTGTCAACTTAGTCAATATGCACGATTCTAGCTCCAGTGACCGTACGATGTCCATCCAACGGTCGTAGTGCTTCTTCAACCTCTAGTATTCTTGCTCCAGCCGCCCAAACCAACGCCGGTCGTGCCTCGTGCTCCTGCCTCCCATGGCCGGCTGCGATGTGGAAGAGGCCTCACCACCCCCTACTACTCCCCCCGCTGGCCGGGCCATCCCTCTACTCAACCACACCCCCTGTTATTCTGCGGCGACGGCAGCCTCACACCGCAGCGAACTAGTGAACCCTCATACTCCTCTATGCGTGGGCATCCACTGCCGCGTCTTCCCCGGCTCCGCGTCGTCCCCTTCCTAGGCCTCGTTGTCGTCCACCGCCCTGGTGCTCTCGGCGCGGCATGGTCAACGTGGTCAAGGAACGACTTCCATCGGACGTGGACTGTACGTGGAGAGGCTGACAGCTGGGTCCACGGCCGCAGCAAGGAAGTGCCTCCTTATTACGTGCAAAATAATTATTCCCCCACCTGACAGCGGGGCCCACCGGACGGGCCACCGTATTTCGCCCCCCTGACTGCTGGGACCCACCAGCTACATCTTCGCACGCAAGGAAGTGCCTGACAGTCGGGACCCACCTGGTCGAAGGGTACGTAGCGTTGTCATGCTGGTCGCGAACGTGTACGTACATATATACTGGTCGATGTAGAGACGCGCACGTGCCGTAGTAGAGGCGGCCAGGGTGCAAGAAAGAAAATACGGCCATGTATGTGTACATACGGGCAGGGTCTCGAACGCCTACTCGCGCATACGTACGGCCAGGGCTCGTGTACATGGCTGGGTCGGAACAGAGAAACAGCGTCGTCGTCGTGTTCATGGTGAGGCAACGGAATGCGTCGTGTTCATGGGGAGGCAAGGAATGCGTCGTGTTCATGGGGAGGCAACAAAACGCGTGGGAGCCAACCGGCTGGGTCGGAATGGAATGCGTGGTCGTGTTCATCGGGAGGGCTTGGACGGAACAGACGATGGAAATGAGGCCTGGCGTACCGCAAAACAGAGGAACCGGCCTTGTGTTCGACCAGCCACGTTCGAAACGGGATCCTGTTCATCGGGAGGGGTCTGGCGTACCGCAAAACGGAGGAAACGGACCTCCTACGGTCGAAGCGGGGGTCCTGTTGATCGGGAGGGGTGTGGCGTACCACAAAACGGACGAAACGGACTTGTGTTGGAGCGCTACGGTCGAAACGGGGGTCCTGTTCATTGGGAGGGGTGTGGCGTACCGCAAAACAGGACTCCACGGGATACTGTTCATCTCCACCGTCGACCCCCTCCAGCCTCCACGAGCTACTGTTCATCCAACGTCGACCTCCTCCAGCCTCCACCTGCGACTGTTCATCCACGGGCTCCTGTTCGTCCAGCCTCCACCGCGCGCTACTCCACCGGCTACTGTTCAACCAGCCCTCTCCACGGGCTCCTATTCAACCACCCCTCCACGGGCTACTGTTCATCCAGCCCTCCACCGTCTACTATTCATCCTGCCCTCCACGGGGTGGTCCTGTTCATCCAGCCCTCCACGGGGTCCTGTTCATCCATCCCCAACCAGCTCGATCGATCGGGGTCTTGTTCATCCAGAGGCAACACCACAGGGTCCTATTCATCCACCCCCATTGGGAACTGTTCATCCAAACCCCCCAGCAACGCTCACTGTTCATCCAGAGGCGGCATCGATCGACTTCAGTTAGCAGCAGTAGCGAAGGAATCGCTCGATCGGGTTCAGTTAACAGCCATCGATCAATCACTCGGGTTTAGTAATGCATAGCCTGCAGTGCAATCGCTCGGGTTCAGTTAGAGCTCAACGCCTCACTCGGGTTCAGTTAGAGCCAACGCCTCGCACACACACGCGTACGTGTACGAGAGAAACGCGCATCGCTTGGCCCCCGACCTCCCACCGTAACCGGGAACTCCCCGAAATTTTCCTCGCCCTTGCTTCTACCACGGTGTTTTCCGTCATGGACGGCCCAAAGAATGTCATGCAGCTGCGTCTCCGGCCCGCCCAGGACGAAAAGCCCATTTCTGTCATGATTTTTTGTCATAGAAGTAGGAGCCCACCACATCTATGATGATACCGGGGTTTGTCACAATTATCGTCATAGAAGTGTCATATGTATGATAGAATTTTTTTCGTTCGGCCCAAATGTCACAGATGTGTCTTTTTTGTAGTGACGATCTCTGCTTCGACAAGACGTGCCAAGAAAACCGCCTCGCAATATGTGCAGTAGCCGGTTGAGAAAAATGGTTCGAATAATGACCGGGCCATGGCGTGATGTCACGTTATGAAAAGTTGTCAGCAGATTAGATTTGTGGAAATATTATACTCTCTACGGTGGTATGTGGAATTTGTTTTGCAGAGACGGACACTATCCTTGTGTTACAAATCTTCTATGGAGTATTCGGAGGAGGAACCCGCCTTGCAATGCCGAAGACAATCTGCGCGCCGACTCATCGTCATTGAAGCCTGGTTCAGGGGCTACTGAGGGAGTCCTGGATTAGGGGGTCCCCGGACAGCCGTACTATATCCTTTGGCCGGACTGTTGGACTATGAAGATACAAGATTGGAGACTTCGTCCCGTGTCCGGGTGGGACTCTCCTTTGCGTGGAAGGCAAGCTTGGCAATTCGGATATGTAGATCTCCTCCCTTGTAACTGACTCTGTGTAACCCTAGCCCCCTCCGGTGTCTATATAAACCGGAGGGTTTAGTCCGTAGGAGAAGAACAATCACAATCATAGGCTAGCTTCTAGGGTTTAGCCTCTACGATCTCGTGGTAGATCAACTCTTGTAATACTCATACCATCAAGATCAATCAAGCAGGAAGTAGGGTATTACCTCCATCGAGAGGGCCCGAACCTGGGTAAACATTGTGTCCCCCGCCTCCTGTTACCATCCGCCTTAGACGCACAATTCGGGACCCCCTGCCCGAGATCCGTCGTTTTTGACAGCGACAACCGCTGCTACTACTTATCAGTAGCGCTTGACCTCGGAAAGCGCTGCTACTATGAACTTACCAGTAGCGATGTATTCATAAAACACACTACTACTTCAATTGCCAGACCGTTGCCGGCAGGCCAGGCATACTAGTAGCGCTTGTATGTAGAAAGCGCTACTGCTATTCCTCCGACAAGGGCTACTACTACAGGCACCTTATCCACGCTCCGATCCACGCTCGACCTCACTCTCCCCCTCACACACTCTCACTTGCGCGCCTCTGCCGTGCGCCATTGCTGCCGCCATCCCCCGCGCTGGTCTTCTCCCGCCGGCGGCCCTCACCCGTGCCGGCTCTCCTCCCCTGCCAGCCACCCTCCCCCGCGCTGGCCTCCTCCCTCGCCGGCCGCCCTCCCCCACCGGCCCTCCTCCCCCGCCGATTGCCCTCCCGCGTCGGCCCTCCTCCCCCGCCCCCTGCGCGCCGGCCCCCCTCCACCGAGAGGTACTCCTCCTTCCTAGTTGATTTTGAACCCTAGCTAGTTGAAAATTTTAGGTTAAATCTTAGAATAATGTAGTAGGTTATGATCTTAGGTGTTTATGTAGGGGAATGCAATATTTCAAAAAAATTGCTACGATCACGCAAGATCTATCTAGGAGATGCATAGCAACGAGAGGGGGATAGTATGTCTACATACTCTCGTAGACCGAAAGCGGAAGCGTTATGAAACACGGATGATGTAGTCGAACGTCTTCACGATCCAACCGATCAAGTACCGAACACATGGCACCTCCGCGATCTACACACGTTCAACTCGGTGACGTCCCTCGCACTCTTGATCCGGTTGAGGTCGAGGGAGAGTTTCGTCAGCACGACGGCGTGATGATGGTGATGATGAAGTTACCGACACAGGGCTTCGCCTAAGCACTATAACGATATGATCGAGGTGGAATTCTGTGGAGGGGGCACCGCACACGGCTAAACAATCAACTTGTGTGTCTATGGGGTGCCCCCTTCCCCCGTATATAAAGGGGTGGAGGAGGGGGCGGGTCGGCCACCTTGGGCGCGCCCCCAAGGAGGGAATCCTACTCCTACTAGGAGTAGGTTCCCCCTTTCCTAGTCCTAATAGGAGGGGGAAGGAAGGGAGAGAGGGGAGGAACGAAAGGGGGGCTGGCCCCCTTCCCAATTCGGATTGGGCTTGGGGGTCGCTCCCCTCCTCTTGGCCTTCTCCTCTCTCTTCCACTAAAGCCCATGTAGGCCCATTAAGCCCCTGGGGGGTTCTAGTAACCTCCCGGTACTCCGGTAAATGCCCGGACTAATCCGAAACCATTCTGGTGTCCAAACATAACCTTCCAATATATCAATCTTCATGTCTCGACCATTTCGAGACTCCTCGTCATGTCTGCGATCACATCCGGGACTCCTAACTACCTTCGGTACATCAAAACACATGAACTCATAATACCGATTGTCATCGAACATTAAGTGTGCGGAACCTACGGGTTCGTGAACTATGTAGACATGACCGAGACTCATCTCCGGTCAATAAACAATAGCAGAACCTGGATGCTCATATTGGTTCCTACATATTCTACGAAGATCTTTATCGGTTAAACCGCATAACAACATACGTTGTTCCCTTTGTCATTGGTATGTTACTTACCCGAGATTCGATCATCGGTATCTCAATACCTAGTTCAATCTCATTACCGACAAGTCTCTTTACTCGTTCCGTAATGCATCATCCCACAACTAACTCATTAGTCACATTGCTTGCAAGGCTTATAGTGATGTGCATTACCGAGAGGGCCCAGAGATACCTCTCCGATACACGGAGTGACAAATCCTAATCTCGATCTATGCCAACTCAACAAACACTATCAGAGACAACTGTAGAGCATCTTTATAGTCACTTAGTTACGTTGTGATGTTTGATAGCACACTAAGTGTTCATCCGGTATTCGGGAGTTGCATAATCTCATAGTCATAGGAACATGTATAAGTTATGAAGAAAGCAATAGCAATAAGCTAAACGATCATAGTGCTAAGCTAACGGATGGGTCAAGTCAATCACATCATTATCTAATGATGTGATCTCGTTCATCAAATGACAACTCATGTCTATGGTTAGAAAACTTAACCATCTTTGATTAATGAGCTAGTCAAGTAGAGCATACTAGTGACACTCTGTTTGCCTATGTATTCACACATGTACTTGAAGGAAATATGCCCTAGAGGCAATAATAAAGTTGTTATTTATATTTCCTTATATCTCCTCCACTCCTTTATATACGGGGGAGGGTGCACCCCATAGACACACAAGTTGATCATTGATCCCGTAGCCGTGTGCGGTGCCCCCCTCCACCATAATCCACCTCGGTCATATCATCATAGTGCTTAGGTGAAGCCCTGCGCCGGTAGCTTCATCATCACCGTCATCACACCGTCGTGCTGACGAAGCTCTCCCTCGACACTCAGCTGGATCGATAGTTCATGGGACGTCACCGAGCCGAATGTGTGCAGATCGCGGAGGTGTCGTACTTTTCGTACTAGGATCAGTCAGATCGTGAAGCGTACGGCTACATCATCCACATTGTCATAATGTTTCTGCTTACGGTCTACGAGGGTACGTGGACAATACACTTCCCCTCTCGTTGCTATGCATCACCATGATAGATCTTGCGTGTATGTAGGATTTTTTTTTTGAAATTACTGTGTTCCCCAATAGTGGTATCAGAGCCAGGTCTATGCGTAGATGTTATATGCATGAGTAGAACACAAAGGAGTTGTGGGCGTGGGTATATACATATTGCTTTCCGCCACTAGTTGATTCTTGATTCTGCGGTATTGTTGGATGAACCGGCTCAGACCGACATTACGCGTACGCTTACGCGAGACTGGTTCTACCGATGTGCTTCGCACACAGGTGGCTAGTAGGTGTTAGTTTCTCCAACTTTAGTTGAATCAGATTCAATGAACATGGTTCTTTCTGAAGATCAAAAAGCAATCACTATACCGCGTTGTGGTTTTTGATGCGTAGGTAAGAACGGTTCTTGCTCAGCCCGTAGCAGCCACGTAAAATTTGCAACAACAAAGTAGAGGACGTCTAACTAATTTTGTAGGGCATTTTGTGATGTGATATGGTCAAGACATGATGCTAATTTTTATTATATGAGATGATCATGTTTTGTAACACAGTTATCGGCAACTGGCAGGAGCCATATGGTTGTCGCTTTATTGTATAAAATGCAATCGCCATGTAATTGCTTTACTTTATCACTAAGCGGTAGTGATAGTCGTAGAAGCAATAGTTAGCGAGACGACAAATGATGCTTCGATGGAGATCAAGGTGTCAAGCCGGTGACAATGGTGATCATGACGGTCCTTTGGAAATGGAGATCAAAGGCACAAGATGATGATGGCCATATCATATCACTTATATTGATTGCATGTGATGTTTATCCTTTATGCATGTTATTTTGCTTAGTTCGGCGGTAGCATTATAAGATGATCTCTCACTAAATTTCAAGGTATAAGTGTTCTCCCTGAGTATGCACTGTTGCTATAGTTCGTCGTGCCGAGACACCACGTGATGATCGGGTGTGATAAGCTCTATGTTCACATACAATGGGTGCAAGCCAGTTTTGCACACGCAGAATACTCGGGTTAAACTTGACGAGCCTAGCATATGCATATATGGCCTCGGAACACTAAGACTGAAAGGTCAAGCATGAATCATATAGTAGATATGATCAACATAGTGATGTTCACCATTGAAAACTACTCCAGCTCACGTGATGATCAGACATGGTTTAGTTGATATGGATCACGTGACCACTTAGATGATTAGAGAGATGTCTATCTAAGTGGGAGTTCTTAAGTAATTTTATTAATTGAACTTTAATTTATCATGAACTTAGTACCTGATAGTATTTTGCATGTCTATGTTGTTGTAGATAGATGGCCCATGCTGTTGTTCCGTTGAATTTTAATGCGTTCCTAGCGAAAGCTAAGTTGAAAGATGATGGTAGCAACTACACGGACTGGGTCCGTAACTTGAGGATTATCCTCATTGCTGCACAGAAGAATTACATCCTGGAAGCACCGCTAGGTGACAAACCCGATGCAGGAGCAACGCCAGATGTTGTTAACACCTGGCAGAGCAAAGCTGATGACTACTCGATAGTTCAGTGTGCCATGCTTTACGACCTAGAACCGGGACTTCAACGACGGTTGGAACGTCATGGAGCATATGAGATGTTCTAGGAGTTGAAGTTAATATTTCAAGCAAATGCCCATATTGAGAGATATGAAGTCTCCATTAAGTTCTACATCTGCAAAATGTAGGAGAATAGTTCTGTCAGTGAACATATACTCAGAATGTATGGGTACCACAACCACTTGACTTAGCTGGGAGTTAATCTTCCTGATGATAGTGTCATTGACAAAGTTCTTCAATCACTGCCACCAAGCTACAAGAGCTTCGTGATGAACTATAATATGCAAGGGATGGATAAGACTATTCCTGAGCTCTTCGCAATGCTAAAGGCTGCGGAGGTAGAAATCAAGAAGGAACATCAAGTGTTGATGGTCAACAAGACCACTAGTTTCAAGAAAAAGGGTAAAGGAAAGAAGGGGAACTTCAAGAAGAACAGCAATCCAGTTGCTGCTCAAGTAAAGAAACTCAAGTCTGGACCTAAGCCTGAAACTGAGTGCTTCTACTGCAAAGGGATTGGTCACTGGAAGCGAAACTGCCCCAAGTATTTGGCGGAGAAGAAGGATGGCAAAGTGAAAGGTATATTTGATATACATGTTATTGATGTGTACCTTACTAATGCTCGCAGTAGTGCCTGGGTATTTGATACTGGTTCAGTTGCTAACATTTGCAACTCGAAACAAGGGCTACAGATTAAGTGAAGATTGGCTAAGGACGAGGTGACGATGCGCGTGGGAAATGGTTCCAAAGTCGATGTGATCGCCGTCGGCACGCTACCTCTACATCTACCTTCGGGATTAATTTTAGACCAAAATAATTGTTATTTGGAGCCAGCGTTGAGCATGAACTTTATATCTGGATCTTATTTGATGCGAGACAGTTATTCATTTAAATCAGAGAATAATGGTTGTTCTATTTATATGAGTAATATCTTTTATGGTCACCACCCTTGATGAGTGGTCTATTTTTACTAAATCTTGATAGTAGTGATACACATGTTCATAGTATTGAAGCCAAAAGATGCAGAGTTGATAATGATAGTGCAACTTATTTGTGGCACTGCCGTTTGGGTCATATTGGTGTAAAGCTCATGAAGAAACTCCATTCTGATGGACTTCTGGAATCACTTGATTATGAATCACTTGGTACTTGTGAACCATGCCTCATGGGCAAGATGACTAAAACTTCGTTCTCTGGAACAATGGAGCGAGCAATAGAGTTATTGGAAATCATACATACTGATGTATGTGGTCCAATGAACATTGAGGCTCACGGCAGATAACGTTATTTTCTCACCTTCATAGATGATTTAAGCAGATATGGGTATATCTACTTAATGAAACATAAGTCTGAAACATTTGAAAAGTTCAAAGAATTTCAGAGTGAAGTGGAAAATCATTGTAACAAGAAAATAAAGTTTCTACGATCTGATCGTGGAGGAGAATATTTGAGTTACGAGTTTGGTCTTCATTTGAAACAATGCAGAATAGTTTCGCAACTCACACCACCCGGAACACCACAGCATAATGGTGTGTCCGAACGTCGTAATCGTACTTTACTAGATATGGTGCGATCTATGATGTCTCTTACTGATTTACCGCTATCATTTTGGGGTTATGCTTTAGAGATGGCTGCATTCACGTTAAATAGGGCACCATCTAAATCCATTGAGACGACACCTTATGAATTGTGGTTTGGCAAGAAACCCAAGTTGTCGTTTCTTTAAGTTTGGGCCTGCGATGCTTATGTGAAGAAGCTTCAACCTGATAACCTCGAACCCAAATCAGGGAAATGTGTCTTCATAGGATACCCAAAGGAGACTGTTGGGTACACCTTCTATCACAGATCCGAAGGCAAGATATTTGTTGCTAAGAATGGATCCTTTTTAGATAAGGAGTTTCTCTCAAAAGAAGTGAGTGGGAGGAAAGTAGAACTTGATGAGGTAATTGTACCTGCTCCCTTATTGGAAAGTAGTTCATCACTGAAATCAGTTCCAGTGATTCCTACACCAGTAAGTGAGGAAGCTCATGATGATGATCATGAAACTTCTGATCAAGTTACTACCGAACATCGTAGGTCAACTAGAGTAAGATCCGCACCAGAGTGGTACGGTAATCCTGTTCTGGAGGTCATGTTACTTGACCCTGTCGAACCTACGAACTATGAGGAAGCGATGATGAGCCCAGATTCCGCAAAATGACTTGAGGACATGAAATCTGAGATGGGATCCATGTATGAGAACAAAGTGTGGGCTTTGGTTGACTAGCCCGATGATCGTCAGGCCATAGAGAATAAATGGATCTTCAAGAAGAAGACAGACGCTGACGGTAATGTTACTGTCTACAAAGCTCGACTTGTTACAAAAGTTTTTCGACAAGTTCAAGGAGTTGACTATGATGAGACCTTCTCACCCGTAGCGATGCTTAAGTCTGTCCGAATCATGTGAGCAATTGCCGCATTTTATGATTATGAAATTTGGCAAATGGATGTCAAAACTGCATTCCTTAATGGATATCTTAAAGAAGAGTTGTATATGATGCAACCAGAAGGTTTTGTCGATCCAAAAGGTGCTAACAAAGTGTGCAAGCTCCAGTGATCCATTTATGGACTGGTGCAAGTGTCTCGGAGTTGGAATATACGCTTTGGTAGTGTGATAAAAACATATGGCTTTATACAAGCTTTTGGAAGAGCCTGTATTTACAAGAAAGTGAGTTGGAGCTCTGTAGCATTTCTGATATTATATGTAGATGACATATTGTTGATCGGAAATGATACTGAATTTCTAAATAGCATAAAAGGATACTTGAATAAGAATTTTTCAATGAAAGACCTCAGTGAAGCTTCTTATATATTAGGCATCAAGATCTATAGAGATATATCAAGATGCTTAATTGGACTTTCACAAAGCACATACCTTGATAAAGTTTTGAATAAGTTCAAAATGGATCAAGCAAAGAAAGGGTTCTTGCCTGTGTTACAAGGTGTGAAGTTGAGTCAGACTCAATGCCCGACCACTGCAGAAGATAGAGAGAAAATGAAAGGTGTTCCCTATGCTTCAGCCATAGGCTCTATCATGTATGCAATGCTGTGTACCAGACCTGATGTGTGCCTTGCTATCAGTTTAGCAGGGAGGTACCAAAGTAATCCAGGAGTGGATCACCGGACATCGGTCAAGAACATCCTGAAATACTTGAAAAGGACTAAGGATATGTTTCTCATATATGGAGGTGACAAAGAGCTCGTCATAAACGGTTATGTCGAGGCAAGCTTTGACACTAATTCAGACGACTATAAGTCACAAAGAGGATACATGTTTTTATTAAATGGTGGAGTTGTCAGTTGGTGCAGTTTCAAGAAGAGTGTCATGGCGGGATCTACGTGTGAAGCAGAGTACATAGCTGCTTTGGAAGCAGCAAATGAAGGATTCTGGATGATGGAGTTCATATCCGATCTAGGTGTCATACCTAGTGCATCGGGTTCAATGAAAATCTTTTGTGACAATACTGGCGCAATTGCCTTGGCAAAGGAATCCAGATTTCACAAGAGAACCAAGCATATCAAGAGATGCTTCAATTCCATCTGCGATCAAGCCAAGGAGGGAGACATAGAGATTTGCAAGATACATACGGATCTGAATGTTGCACACCCGTTGACTAAGCCTCTCTCACGAGCAAAACATGATCAACACCAAGACTCCATGGGTGTTAGAATCATTACAATGTAATGTAGATTATTGACGCTAGTGCAAGTGGGAGACTGAAGGAAATATGCCCTAGAGGCAATAATAAAGTTGTTATTTGTATTTCCTAATATCATGATAAATGTTTATTATTCATGCTAGAATTGTATTAACCAGAAACTTAGTACATGTGTGAATACATAGACAAACAGAATGTCACTAGTATGCCTCTACTCGACTAACTAGTTGAATCAATGATGGTTATTTTTCCTAACCATAGACATGAGTTGTCATTTGATTAATGGGATCACATCATTAGAGAATGATGTGATTGACTTGACCCATCCGTTAGCTTAGCACGATGATCGTTTAGTTTGTTGCTATTGCTTTCTCCATAACTTATACATGTTCCTATGACTATGAGATCATGAAACTCCCGAATACCGGAGGAACACTTTGTGTGCTACCAAATGTCACAACATAACTGGGTGATTATAAAAGTGCTCTACAGGTGTCTCCGATGGTGTTTATTGAGTTGGCATAGATCGAGATTTGGATTTGTCACTCCGATTGTCAGAGAGGTATCTCTGGGCCCTCTCGGTAATGCACATCAATATAAGCCCTGCAAGCAATATGACTAATGAGTTAGTTGCGGGATTATGCATTACGAAACGAGTAAAGAGACTTGCCGGTAACGAGATTGAACTAGGTATTGAGATACCGACGATCGAATCTCGGGCAAGTAACATACCGATGACAAAGGGAACAACATATGTTGTTATGCGGTTTGACAGATAAAGATCTTCGTAGAACATGTAGGAGCCAATATGAGCATCCAGGTTCCGCTATTGGTTATTAACCGGAGATGTGTCCCGGTCATGTCTGCATAGTTCTTGAACCCGTAGGGTCCGCATGCATAACGTTCGGTGACGATCAGTAATATGAGTTTATGTGTTTTGATGTACCGAATGTAGTTCGGAGTCCCAGATGAGATCGGGACATGACGAGGGGTCTCGAAATGGTCGAGACATAAAGATTGATATATTGGACGACTATATTCGGACATCGGAAAGGTTCCGAGTGATTCAGGTATTTTTCGGAGTACTGGAGAGTTACGGGAATTCACCGGGGAGTATGTGGGCCTTATTGGGCTTTAGGGAAAAGAGAGAGGGGAGGATGCGCCCCCCAAGGCTTAGTCCGAATTGGACTAGGGGGAGGGGCTGCGCCCCCTCCTTCCTTCTCTTCTCTTTTCGCTTTCCTTCTCTCCTACTCCTACTACATGGAATGGGGGAATCCTACTCCCGGTGGGAGTAGGACTCCCCAGGGCGCGCCATAGTAGAGGGCCGGCCCTCCACTCCTCCACTCCTTTATATACGGGGGCAGGGGGGCACCCCAAGACACACAAGTTGATTGTTCCAAGCCATGTGCGGTGCCCCCCTCCACCATAATCCACCTCGATCATATCGTAGCGGTGCTTAGGCGAAGCCCTGCGTTGGTAGCAACATCATCACCGTGATCATGCCATCGTGCTGACGGAACTCTCCCGTGAAGCTCTCCTGGATCGGAGTTCATGGGAGATCATCGAGCTGAATGTGTGCTGAACTCGGAGGTGTGATGCATTCAGTACTTGGATCGATCGGATCGTGAAGACGTACGACTACATCAACCGCGTTCTCATAACGCTTCCGCTTATGGTCTACGAAGGTACGTAGACGATACTCCCCCCTCGTTGCTGTGCATCACCATGATCTTGCGTGTGTGTAGGATTTTTTTTGAAATTACTACGTTCCCCAACAGGGGGCACCCCATAGACACACAATTTGATCATTGATCCCTTAGCCGTGTGCAGTGCCCCCCTCCACCATAATCCACCTCGGTCATATTGTCATAGTGCTTAGGCGAAGCCCTGTACCGGTAGCTTCATCATCACTGTCATCATGCCGTCGTGCTAACGAAGCTCTCCCTCGACACTCAGCTGGATCAAGAGTTTGTGGGACGTCATCGAGCCGAACGTGTGCAGATCGCGGAGGTGCCATACTTTCGGTACTAGGATCAGTCGGATCGTGAGGATGTACGACAACATCAACCACGTTGTCATAATGCTTTTGCTTACGGTCATTGAGGGTACGTGAACAACACTATTGCCCTCTCGTTGCTATGCATCACCATGATAGATCTTGCGTGTACATAGGATTTTTTTTGAAATTACTGCGTTCCCCAACATGAACTCCTTCATCCAGACTCCTTCATTTTCTACTTCTGAAGCAGATATATACTCCGCTTCACACGTAGATCCTGCCACGACACTCTGTTTGGAACTGCACCAACTGACAGCTCCAGCATTCAATAAAAATACATATCCGGTTGGTGACTTAGAGTCATCCGGATCAGTGTCAAAGCTTGCATTGACGTTGTAGGGGAACGTAGCAGAAAACAAAAATTTTCCTACGGTTTCACCAAGATCCATCTACGAGTTCATCTAGCAACAAGTGATTAGATGCATCTACGTACCTCGTAGATCGCGAGCGGAAGCGTTCAAAGAACGGGGATGATGGAGTCGTACTCGACGTGATTCGAATCACCGAAGATCCTAGCACCGAACGGACGGCACCTCCGCGTTCCACACACGTACGGAACAGCCACGTCTCCTCCTTCTTGATCCAGCAAGGGGGAAGGAGAGGTTGAGGGAGATGGCTCCAGCAGCAGCACGATGGCGTGGTGGTGATGGAGCTGCAGTACTCCGGTAGGGCTTCGCTAAGCACTATGGAGGAGGAGGAGGTGTTGGAGAGGGAGAGGGAGGCACCAAAGGAAAAAGTAAGAAGTCCTCCATCTCCCCCACTATATATAGGAAGGCCAAGTGGGGGGGGGCGCCGGCCCTAGGAGATCTAATCTCCTAGGGGGGTGCGGCCAAGGGGAGGAATCCCTCCTCCCCAAGGCACTTAGGAGGTGCCTTCCCCTCCTAGGAATCTTCCCTCCTTGAAACCCTGGGCAAATGGGCCTCTTGGGGCTGGTGCCCTTGGCCCATGTAGGCCAAGGCGCACCCCCTACAGCCCATGTGGCCCCTCGGGACAGGTGGCCCCACCCGGTGGACCCCCGGGACCCTTCCGGTGGTCCCGATACAATACCGGTGACCCCGAAACTTGTCCCGATGCCCGAAATAGCACTTCCTATATATAATTCTTTACCTCCGGACCATTCCGGAACTCCTCGTGACATCCGGGATCTCATCCGAGACTCCGAACAACATTCGGGTTACTGCATATACATATCCCTACAACCCTAGCGTCACCGAACCTTAAGTGTGTAGACCCTACGGGTTCGGGAGACATGTAGACATGACCGAGACGACTCTCCGGTCAATAACCAACAGCGGGATCTGGATACCCATGTTGGCTCCCACATGCTCCTCGATGATCTCATCGGATGAACCACGATGTCGAGGATTCAAGCAACCCCGTATACAATTCCCTTTGTCAATCGGTATGTTACTTGCCCGAGATTCGATCGTCGGTATCCCAATACCTCGTTCAATCTCGTTACCGGCAAGTCACTTTACTCGTACCATAATGCATGATCCCGTGACCAGACACTTGGTCACTTTGAGCTCATTTTGATGATGCATTACCGAGTGGGCCCAGTGATACCTCTCCGTCATACGGAGTGACAAATCCCAGTCTTGATCCGTGTCAACCCAACAGACACTTTCGGAGACACCCGTAGTATACCTTTATAGTCACCCAGTTATGTTGTGACGTTTGGCACACCCAAAGCACTCCTACGGTATCCGGGAGTTACACGATCTCATGGTCTAAGGAAAAGATACTTGACATTGGAAAACTCTAGCAAACGAACTATACGACCTTGTGCTATGTTTAGGATTGGGTCTTGTCCATCACATCATTCTCCTAATGATGTGATCTCGTTATGAATGACATCCAATGTCCATAGTCAGGAAACCATGACTATCTGTTGATCAACGAGCTAGTCAACTAGAGGCTTACTAGGGACATGTTGTTGTCTATTATTCACACATGTATTACGATTTCCGGATAACACAATTATAGCATGAATAAAGACAATTATCATGAACAAGGAAATATAATAATGCTTTTATTATTGCCTCTATGCATATTTCCAACAGTCTCCCACTTGCACTAGAGTCAATAATCTAGTTACATTGTGATGAATCGAACACCCATGGAATTCTGGTGTTGATCATGTTTTGCTCTAGGGAGAGGTTTAGTCAACGGATCTGCTACATTCAGGTCCGTGTGCACTTTACAAATATCTATGTCTCCATCTTGAACATTTTCACGAATGGAGTTGAAGCGACGCTTGATGTGCCTTGTCTTCTTGTGAAACTTGGGCTCCTTTGCAAGTGCAATAGCTCCAGTGTTGTCACAGAAGAGCTTGATCGGCCCCGACGCATTGGGTATGACTCCTAGGTCGGTGATGAACTCCTTCACCCAAATTGCTTCATGTGCTGCCTCCGAGGCTGCCATGTACTCCACTTCACATGTAGATCCCGCCACAACGCTCTGCTTGCAATTGCTCCAGCTTACTGCCCCACCATTCAAAATATACACGTATCCGGTTTGTGACTTTGAGTCATCCAGATCTGTGTCGAAGCTAGCGTTGACGTAACCCTTTACGACGAGCTCTTCGTCACCTCCATAAACGAGAAACATTTCCTTAGTCCTTTTCAGGTACTTCAGGATATTCTTGACCGCTGTCCAGTGTTCCTTGCCGGGATTACTTTGGTACCTTCCTACCAAACTTTCGGCAAGGTTTACATCAGGTCTGGTACACAGCATGGCATACATAATATAACCTATGGCTGAGGCATAGGGGATGACACTCATCTCTTCTATATCTTCTGCCATGGTCGGACATTGAGCTGAGCTCGATTTCACACCTTGTAACACAGGTAAGAACCCCTTCTTAGACTGATCCATATTGAACTTCTTCAATATCTTATCAATGTATGTGTTTTGTGAAAGACCTATGAGGCGTCTTGATCTATCTCTATAGATCTTGATGCCTAATATATATGCAGCTTCTCTAAGGTCCTTCATTGAAAAACTCTTATTCAAGTAGGCCTTAATGCTGTCCAAGAGTTCTATATCATTTCCCATCAAAAGTATGTCATCTACATATAATATGAGAAATGCTACAGAGCTCCCACTCACTTTCTTGTAAACACAGGCTTCTCCATAAGTCTGTGTAAACCCAAACGCTTTGATCATCTCATCAAAGCGAATGTTCCAACTCCGAGATGCTTGCACCAGCCCATAAATCGAGAGTTGGAGCTTGCACACCTTGTCAGCATTCTTAGGATCGACAAAACCTTCCGGCTGCATCATATACAATTCTTCCTTAAGGAAACCATTAAGGAATGCCGTTTTGACGTCCATCTGCCATATTTCATAATCATAAAATGCGGCAATTGCTAACATGATTCGGACGGACTTCAGCTTCGCTACCAGTGAGAAAGTCTCATCGTAGTCAACCCCTTGAACTTGTCGATAACCCTTAGCGACAAGGCAAGCTTTATAGATGGTCACATTACCATCCGCACCTGTCTTATTCTTAAAGATCCATTTATTTTCTATGGCTCGCCGCTCAACGGGCAAGTCAGTCAAAGTCCATACTTCATTTTCATACATGGATCCTATCTCGGATTTCATGGCTTCTAGCCATTTGTCGGAATCCGGGCCCGCCAACGCTTCTTCATAGTTCGAAGGTTCACCGTTGTCTAACAACATAATTTCCAAGACAGGGTTGCCGTACCACTCTGGTGCGGAACGTGTCCTTGTGGACCTTCGAATTTCAGTAGGAGCTTGATCAGAAGTATCTTGATCATTATCATTAACTTCCTCTCTAGTCGGTGCAGGCACCTCAGGAACATTTTCTTGAGTTGCACCATTTTCCGGTTCAAGAGGTAATACTTCATCAAGTTCTACTTTCCTCCCACTTACTTCTTTCGAGAGAAACTCTTTCTCTAGAAAGGACCCATTCTTGGCAACAAAGATCTTGCCTTCGGATCTGAGGTAGAAGGTATACCCAATAGTTTCTTTAGGGTATCCTATGAAGACGCATTTTTCCGATTTGGGTTCGAGCTTTTCAGGTTGAAGTTTCTTGACATAAGCATCGCATCCCCAAACTTTTAGAAATGACAGCTTAGGTTTCTTCCCAAACCATAATTCAAACGGTGTCGTCTCAACGGATTTTTACGTAGCCCTATTTAAAGTGAATGCGGCAGTCTCTAAAGCATAGCCCCAAAAAGAAAGCGGTAAATCGGTAAGAGACATCATAGATCGCACCATATCTAATAGAGTGCGATTACGACGTTCGGACACACCATTACGCTGAGGTGTTCCAGGCGGCGTGAGCTGTGAAACTATTCCACATTTTCTTAAGTGTGTGCCAAACTTGATTTTCCTGTCACGTTGATTCTCAACCTCACTCTGAAATTCTTTGAACTTTTCAAAGGTCTCAGACTTGTGTTTCATTAAGTAGACATACCCATATCTACTCAAGTCATCAGTGAGGGTGAGAACATAACGATAGCCACTGCGAGCCTCAACACTCATTGGACCGCACACATCAGTATGTATGATTTCCAATAAGTTGGTTGCTCGCTCCATTGTTCCTGAGAACGGAGTCTTGGTCATTTTACCCATGAGGCATGGTTCGCACGTGTCAAATGATTCGTAATCAAGAGACTCTAAAAGTCCATCTGCATGGAGCTTCTTCATGCGTTGGACACCTATGTGACCAAGGCGGCAGTGCCACAAGTATGTGGGACTATCATTATCAATCTTACATCTTTTGGTATTCACACTATGAATATGTGTAGCATTACGCTCGAGATTCATTAAGAATAAACCATTCACCATCGGAGCATGACCATAAAACATATCTCTCATATAAATAGAACAACCATTATTATCGGATTTAAATGAGTAGCCATCTCGTATTAAACAAGATCCTGATACAATGTTCATGCTCAAACTTGGCACTAAATAACAATTATTGAGGTTCAAAACTAATCCCGTAGGTAAATGTAGAGGTAGCGTGCCGACGGCGATCACATCGACCTTGGAACCATTCCCGACGCGCATCGTCACCTCGTCCTTCGCCAGTCTCCGCTTATTTCGCAGCTCCTGCTTTGAGTTACAAATGTGAGCAACTGCACCGGTATCAAATACCTAGGAGCTACTACGAGTACTGGTAAGGTACACATCAATTACATGTATATCACATATACCTTTCGTTTTGTCAGAGCATGGCCATAAAACATATCTATCACACCCGATCATCACGTGGTGCTTCGAAACAACAAACTGTCGCAACGGTGCACAGTTAGGGGGAACACTTTTCTTGAAATTATTATGAGGGATCATCTTATTTACTACCGTTGTTCTAAGTAAACAAGATGCAAAAACATGATAAACATCACATGCAATCAAATAATAATAGTGACATGATATGGCCAATATCACATAGCTCCTTTGATCTCCATCTTGGAGCTCCATGATCATCTTGTCACCGGCATGACACCATGATCTCCATCATCATGATCTCCATCATCGTGTCTCCATGAAGTTGCTCGCCAACCATTACTTCTACTACTATGGCTAACGCGTTTAGCAATAAAGTAAAGTAATTTACATGGCATTTCTCAATGACACGTAGGTCATACAAAAAATATAGACAACTCCTATGGCTCCTGCCGGTTGTCATACTCATCGACATGCAAGTCGTGATTCCTATTACAATAGCATGAACATCTCATACATCACATATAGATCATTCATCATTCATCACAACTTTGGCCATATCATATCACAAAGCACTTGCTGCAAAAACAAGTTAGACGTCCTCTAATTGTTGTTGCAAGTTTTACGTGGCTGAAGTAGGGTTCTAGCAAGAATGTTT
This sequence comes from Triticum aestivum, assembly GCF_018294505.1. NCBI lineage: Eukaryota > Viridiplantae > Streptophyta > Magnoliopsida > Poales > Poaceae > Triticum > Triticum aestivum. The sequence continues at coordinate 454,191,282 of NC_057809.1, forward strand.
TCTTACCTACGTGAAAGCCACAACGTGATTTGTCAACTTCTATTTACCCTTCATAAGGACCCTTTTCATCGAATCCGCTCCAATTAAAGTAGGAGAGACAGACACCCGCCAGCCACCTTATGCAACTTGTGCATGTTAGTCGGTGGAACCGGTCTCACGTAAGCGTACGTGTAAGGTTGGTCTGGGCCGCTTCATCCCACAATACCGTTGAAGCAAGATAAGACTAGTAGCGGCAAGAAAGTTGACAACATCAACGCCCACAACAAATTGTGTTCTACTCGTGCAAGAGAACTACGCATAGACCTAGCTCATGATGCCACTGTAGGGAAACGTAGTAGAAAACAAAAATTTTCCTACGGTTTCACCAAGATCCATCTAGGAGTTCATCTAGCAATGAGTGATTATATGCATCTACATACCTCGTAGATTGCGAGCGGAAGTGTTCAAAGAACGGGGATGATGGAGTCGTACTCGACGTGATTCGAATCACCGAAGATCCTAGCACCGAACGGACGACACCTCCGCGTTCAACACACGTACGGAACAGCCACGTCTCCTCCTTCTTGATCCAGCAAGGGGGAAGGAGAGGTTGAGGGAGATGGCTCCAGCAGCAGCATGACGTCGTGGTGGTGATGGAGCTGCAGTACTCCGGCAGGGCTTCGCTAAGCACTATGGAGGAGGAGGAGGTGTTGGAGAGGGAGAGGGAGGCACCAAAGGAAAAAGTAGGAAGTCCTCCATCTCCCCCACTATATATAGGAAGGCCAAGGGGGGGGCGCCGGCCCTAGGAGATCTAATCTCCGAGGGGGGTGCGGCCAAGGGGAGGAATCCCTCCTCCCCAAGGCACCTAGGAGGTGCCTTCCCCTCCTAGGACTCTTCCCTCCTTGAAACCCTAGGCGCATGGGCCTCTTGGGGCTGGTGCCCTTGGCCCATGTAGGCCAAGGCGCACCCCCTACAGCCCATGTGGCCCCCCGAGACAGGTGGCCCCACCCGGTGGACCCCCGGGACCCTTCCGGTGGTCCCAGTACAATATTGGTGACCCCGAAACTTGTCCCGTTGCCCGAAATAGCACTTCCTATATATAATTCTTTACCTCCGGACCATTCCGGAACTCCTCGTGACGTCCGAGATCTCATCCGAGACTCTGAACAACATTCGGGTTACTGCATATACATATCCCTACAACCCTAGCGTCACCGAACCTTAAGTGTGTAGACCCTACGGGTTCGGGAGACATGTAGACATGACCGAGATGACTCTCCGATCAATAACCAACAGCGGGATCTGGATACCCATGTTGGCTCCCACACGCTCCTCGATGATCTCATCGGATGAACCACGAAGTCGAGGATTCAAGCAACCCCGTATACAATTCCCTTTGTCAATCGGTATGTTACTTGCCCGAGATTCGATCGTCGGTATCCCAATACCTCGTTCAATCTCGTTACCGACAAGTCACTTTACTCGTACCGTAATGCATGATCCCGTGACCAGACACTTGGTCACTTTGAGCTCATTTTGATGATGCATTACCGAGTGGGCCCAGTGATACCTCTCCGTCATACGGAGTGACAAATCCCAGTCTTGATCCGTGTCAACCCAACAGACACTTTCGGAGACACCCGTAGTATACCTTTATAGTCACCCAGTTACGTTGTGACGTTTGGCACACCCAAAGCACTCCTACGGTATCCGGGAGTTACACGATCTCATGGTCTAAGGAAAAGATACTTGACATTGGAAAACTCTAGCAAACGAACTATACGACCTTGTGCTATGTTTAGGATTGGGTCTTGTCCATCACATCATTCTCCTAATGATGTGATCTCGTTATCAATGACATCCAATGTCCATAGTCAGGAAACCATGACTATCTGTTGATCAACGAGCTAGTCAACTAGAGGCTTACTAGGGACATGTTGTTGCCTATTATTCACACATGTATTACGATTTCCGGATAACACAATTATAGCATGAATAAAGACAATTATCATGAACAAGGAAATATAATAATAATGCTTTTATTATTGCCTCTAGGGCATATTTCCAACAGACGTAACCATTTATGACGAGCTCTTTGTCACCTCCATAAATGAGAAACATATCCTTAGTCATTTTTAGGTATTTCAGGATGTTCTTGACCATTTTCCAGTGATCCACTCCTAGATTACTTTGGTACCTTCTTGCTAAACTAATAGCAAGGCACACATCAGGTCTGGTACACATCATTGCATACATGATAGAACCTATGGCTGAAGCATAGGGAATGACTTTCAGTTTCTCTCTATCTTCTGTAGTGGTCGGGCATTGAGTCCGACTCAACTTCACACCTTGTAACACAGGCAAGAACCCTTTCTTTGCTTGATCCATTTTGAACTTCTTCGAAACTTCATCAAGGTATGTGCTCTGTGAAAGTCCAATTAAGAGTCTTGATCTATCTCTATAGATCTTGATGCCCAATATATCAGCAGCTTCACCAAGGTCTTTCATTGAAAAATTCTTATTCAATTATCCTTTTATGTTATTCAGAAATTCAGTATGATTTCCGATTAACAATATGTCATCCACATATAATATCAGAAATGCTATAGAGCTCCCACTCACTTTCTTGTAAATACAGGCTTCTCCAAAAGTCTGTATAAAACCACATGCTTTGATCACACTATCAAAGCGTATATTCCAACTCCGAGATGCTTGCACCAGTCCATAAATGGATCGCTGGAGCTTACACACTTTGTCAGCACCTTTTGGATCGACAAAACCTTCTGGTTGCATCATATACAACTCTTTTTTAAGATATCCATTAAGGAATGCAGTTTTGACATCCATTTGCCAAATTTCATAATCATAAAATGCGACAATTGCTAACATGATTCAGACAGACTTAAGCATCGCTACGGGTGAGAAGGTTTCTGAAGGAAATATGCCCTAGAGTGTAACACCCCGGATGTAACTTTCCCTAATTGTACTCCAACTCTTGCCGTTTCCGGCGTTAAGTTATATTTATTTCTCGGGTTCGGGTTTTGTCTCGTGTGTGTTGTTTTCGTTCTTCATGCATCTCATATCATGTCATCATATGCATTGCATTTGCATACATGTTCATCTCATGCATTCGAGCATTTTCCCCGTTGTCCGTCTTGCATTCCGGCGCTTCGTTCTCCTCCGGTGGCCATTTCTAGCTTTCTTTCGTGTGTGGGGGTTAAAAATTTCCGGATTGGACCGAGACTTGCCAAGCGGCCTTGGTTTACTACCGGTAGACCGCCTGTCAAGTTTCGTATAATTTGGACTTCGTTTGATACTCCAACGGTTAACCGAGGGACCGAAAAGGCCTCGTGTGTGTTGCAGCACAACACCCCTCCATTTTGGCCCAAAACCCACCAAACTCTGCTCCACGTCCTAGAGCGTTCGATCATGATCGCATGGCTGAAAACCGCACCTCATTTGGACTCTCCTAGCTCCACTTATGCCTATAAATAGCCCCCTCCATTTTCGGATCTCTCCTCCCCCTCGAAACCCTAGTTCCAAAAAAAACATAAACCTTCGCCGACGGACGTGTCCGCCCCCGGCCGGACAACGTCCGCCGCGCCCCTCGCCTATCGCCAGCCGCCACGTGGCAGCGCCTGCTCACCGCCGCCGCCGGCCCGGGAGGCCCAGGAGGGGCCCCGCGAGCCCGAGTGCACCGCGCCCCGCATCTCCTTCATCGCCGCCGCCTCTTCGGGCTCCGGTGGCCGGAGCCGCCGCCCGCCACCGCGGGCCGTTCCGCCGCCGTCAACTCCGGGAGCCGCGCCACTCGCCCGCGTCCCCGGTGGCTGAAGCCACCACTGCCGTCGGCCGCCCGACGTCCTCCGCCGGCCGAAGCAAGGTCCGGGCCGGATCCGGCCACCCCTCGCCGGCCTCGTCCCCCTCCTCCGCGGCAAGTCCCATGTCTGGCGGCCTCAAGCTCCTGTTCTGACGAACCTCGACATCCGCGCCCGATGAACAATACCTGAGATCCCGATCCAGATCTGAACAGTAAACCCTAGCCGGTTGACTTTTCCCTCTCCCCCTAAGTTTTTATGCCTACTTTGACCGCCTGTAACTTTGCATCCATAGCTCCGATTTGGGCATATAATATATCAAAATGTTCGCCTCGACGAGTACATCATTTCATTCCATTTCATCATTTTCAGTTGAGTTCATCTTGATGCCCAAAATGCTGTTAGAAGGAGGCTTCGTGAGTTAATTGTCAGATCTGCTAGTTCATCTTAGGCTTTTGTCATTTTTGCCATGATTATTGTGTGCATGCTATGCCTGTGAGTCCTTCATATGTTTTGTTAAGCATTTTGTCTTCTTTCCAGAGGTGCAACCCATGCATTTTTAGGATGTGTGTGGTGACTTGTGCAAGCTCGCAAAGTGAGGCACCCGGTAAATCTGTTTTCAGGGACTTAGTTGTTTTCACTAAGTCTGGGATTATTTAGTTCATGATGCCATATGTTCAGCTTGTTTCCTAGCGATCCGTGCCTCTTTTGAGGATGGTCAGTAAATGAGTTTTGTTAGTCATGTTATGCTCTATCCATCCGTGTCTTTGTTTGCAATTATGGAGCAACCTAGCTTGAGTCAATCGAACTCTACTTTTGCTTCGTGGTGAATCTGGGCAGATCGTCAACTCGTTTGCGATTTTGCCGGCGTTGTTGTAGTTGATCCGTGCATGCTATGCCATTGATTTTGCCATGTCTAGCTTGTATCTTGTGACTTATTAATGGATGTATGCCTGCCTTGCTATGACATGCACCATGGTGAGTGCATCGAGCTTGTTTACATGCCTTCGTGAGTTATATTTCAGCATGTCTCAGTTTTCACCAAGTCTGAAAACTGATTGTGTTTTAGCTATGTTCGTGTGCCCGTTAATATATTTTGTGAACCCTTTTGGCCCCAGGTCACTTTGGGTCTTTTGTTAAGCTTGTTGAGTAGCTCCATGCCATGTTCTTACTTGTCATGTTCAGGTCATGTATCATGTTGTTTTTCTGCTCCGAAGAGGGCTTCGTGATCTGAAATTTCAGACAAGTGTTAATTTCACTAAGTCTGGAATCTGTTTTGCATTTGCGTTTTTGCCATGCTTGTTTGAACCTCATAATGGATGAATTGGCCGTGGCTCAGTGCTAGTCTTTTGTTAAGCATCTTGTGTGCATCCCTGCCATGTATTTTGTTGTCATGTTTGGTGGCTGTAGCATGTTCATTTTGTTGCATTTAGATGCCTACTTGCTGTAAATCGCAGACTGGTGTCATTCTTAAATCGCTTGCCATTTCCAAACCGTAACTCCGATTCCAATGATCTTTATATCGTTTTCAAGCGATTTCATCCCCTCTATCCAGTGGCACCCTTGGAATTCCAAGTTGAGGCCAGGTTCATGCATTTCCTGTCATATCTTGCATTTTGCATCCCGCATCGCATCCCGCATAGCATATCATCATTTCATCTTATTGCTTGGTCTTGCACGTGGTTGATTATATCCTTGTTGCTTGTTTGTCTTGTTGGGTAGAGCCGGGAGACGAGTTCGCTACCGAGGAGCCCGTTGAGTTTGCTTGTGAGGATCCAGTCAACTCTGACAACTGTGCAGGCAAGATGATCATACCCTCGAAATCACTACTATCTTTGCTATGCTAGTTTGCTCGCTCTTGCTATGCCAATGCTACGATGCCTACCTTTTGCTTGTCAGCCTCCCAATTGCCATGTCAAACCTCTAACCCACCTTGTCCTAGCAAACCGTTGATTGGCTATGTTACCGCTTTGCTCAGCCCCTCTTATAGCGTTGCTAGTTGCAGGTGAAGTTTGGAGGTCGTTCCTTGATGGAACATCTTTTATTTACTTGTTGGGGATATCATTATATTGCTATGTTATCTTAATGCATCTATATACTTGGTAAAGGGTGGAAGGCTCGGCCTCTCGCCTAGTGTTTTGTTCCACTCTTGCCGCCCTAGTTTCCGTCATATCGGTGTTATGTTCCCGGATTTTGCGTTCCTTACGCGGTTGGGTTATAATGGGAACCCCTTGATAGTTCGCCTTGATTAAAGCTTTTCCAGCAATGCCCAACATTGGTCTTACCATTTGCCACCTAGCCTTTTCTTTCCCTTGGGTTCTGCAGACTCAAGGGTCATCTTATTTTACCCCCCGGGCCAGTGCTCCTCTGAGTGTTGGTCCAAGCTAGAGTCCTGTGCAGCGCCCCCTCGGGGAAACTCGAGGTTTGGTTTTAGTTGTATGGAGCGCTCATCTGAGTGTGCCCTGAGAAAGAGATATGTGCAGCTCCTATCGGGATTTGTCGGCACATTCGGGCGGTGTTGCTGGTCTTGTTTTAACCTGTCGAATTGTCTTGTTGTACCGGGTTACCGAGTCTGATCGGTGTGTCTCGGGTGGAGGTCTATTCTTTCGTTGACCATGAGAGCTTGTCATGGGCTAAGTTGGGACTCCCCTGTAGGGATTGAACTTTCGAAAGCCGTGCCCGCGGTTATGGGCAGATGGGAATTTGTTAATGTCCGGTTGTAGATAACTTAAACCTTAATTAATTAAAATGAATCAACCGAGTGTGTTACCGTGATGGCCTCTTCTCGGCGGAGTCCAGGAAGTGGACACGGTGTTGGAGTTATGCTTGCGCAGGTTGTCCTTCTAGATTCTCGCTCGCGCCTTGCCTCCTCTTCTCGCTCTCTTTTGCGTATAAGATAGCCACCATATATGCTAGTCGCTTGCTGCAGCTCCACATATATTTGTCTCATCCATTCCTATAAGCTCAAATAGTTTTGATCGCGAGGGTGCGAGATTGCTGAGTCCCTGTGGCTCACAGATACTATAATTCCAGATGCAGGTCCAGGTGATTTCGCTCTAGGTGACGAGTACGAGCTCAAGTAGGAGTTCGACAAGGACTCTCAGCGTTATTATGTTTCCTTTCCCGATGATCAGTAGTGGTGCCTAGTTGGGGTTTGATTCAGGGCCTTGTCGCATGTTGGGTTCTTTTCTATTTTGGCGCCGTAGTCGGGCCATGAGTGTCTGCCTGATGGATGTTATTTATGTACTTTGTTGTGACGTGGCGAGTGTAAGCCAACTATGTTCTTCCCCTTTTTATTATATATTACATGGGTTGTTGTTATGATTGCCTAACTTGCGACATTGCTTTCAATGCGGTTATGTCTCTAAGTCGTGCCTCGACACGTGGGAGCTATAGCCGCATCGAGGGCGTTACAAGTTGGTAATCAGAGCGTTAGAATTTTGACTCTTCTCTTCTCAAATTTCACTAAAAAAAATTTTAGGATCACGCGAGTATCTTGGAATCGTTCCGATGGCTTATGATGAGAACATCTTGGTGCCTCCTGTCAGGGGTTTAGTGGAAGTGTCCCGGGGAGTTGAGCTCTGAGGTGTTGTCATCATAATTTTATCGTTGCAATTCTGGAATACTTGAGATATGTTCGCCGACATCGAAAATCTCTTTTATGCAGTTCGTTGGTGAGATAACCTCGACGCCACCCAGTACTGGGGCGGGAGTTCGGGAGTATCGCCATAACTTGTATAACGGATGCTTTTCGAAGGTTGAGGTAGATGGTTTTCGAAGTTTTCTTGGTTATGTGTTGAAGGATGGATACAGCTGGATGTAGGATTTGCTAGTTTGGGTGAGATATTATGCTTCCCCTGTATCCCCAACACCTGATTGCATAACCGGAAAGGTTCGGGAGTTTCATAGGTGGGAATTCTAGTAGCTCTAGTTCTTCTTCCACGGATATTGGTTTGAGATTGGGATTTCTTACCGATTATTCGTTCTTGATCCGTACCTTGTTGATTTATTTCTCTACCTTAATTCTACGTGGCTTCTCAATTATGGATATGTGACCATTTGAAGAGGAATGCATTCGTTCATTTTGTTCGGATGTGAAGACTATATGTTGCAATTTTCATTCCGTTGGATTCAGCTTCAATATTATCTGTCAATGTGCTAATGGTGGTCAACCTCTTCAGGATGGCTCCCCTAAGAGCACCAGTCAGAACCAGAATCAAGATCCGCCACCACCTCCACCTCCTCCAGAGGCATGGCAAGCTGTGATTGCCGCAACCAATGCAAACACTCAGCTGATCATGCAAATTCTTCAAGAGCGCAATCAAGGCAGTCAAGGGAATCAAGGCAGCAATCAGAGTCACTTTGCTACACTCAACTAGTTCCTTGCTAACGGGCCAAAGACTTTCAGTAATTGTGTTGAGGCAACCGATGCTGACGATTGGCTTGTGGATCTGTGTAAGCATTTCAAGTGCAGTAACGTCAGGCCTGAGGACTTTGTCAAGTTTGCTTCCTTCCAACTCAAAGATCAAGCTGTAGAATGGTTCTAGCAGTACAAGGATTCTAGAGGTGGACGTGTTATCACTTGGGATGATTTCCGTCGAGATTTCCGAGCTCACCATATTCTGCAGAGCATGGTTGAAAGCAAGCGTGAGGAATTCCGCAATCTGAAGCAAGGCTCTTTGTCTGTCTATGACTACAACAAATTGTTCCAGAAGCTTGCCCGCTTTGCCAAGCAGGACGTGCCTGATGAGAAGAGCATGATATACTAGTTCAGGGGCGGTCTTAGAGAAGATATTCAGCTCGCTCTTGTCCTCTTCGAGCCCTTGAGGTACGATGAGTTCTACAACATGGCACTGAAGCAAGAGGCTGCTCAATTGAGGTGTGATGCTTCCAGGAAGCGAGTCAGAGATGTTACTCCTTCTTCCTCTACTCAAGTGGCCAAGCAGCAGAAGTTTTGGCTTCCTCCTCCTCCGTTCCGTCAGCCGTATCAGCAGAAGAGCAAAGGTGGCAGTGGTTCTTCCCACCCACCCAACCCTGGCTTTCAGAACAAGACTTCGTCTCAAGCTCCAAGATCGAGTGCTCCGTATCACCGTCCGCTTTCAGAGGTCACGTGCAACAAGTTCCAACAGAAGGATCACTATGACAACAAGTGTTTCAACCAGAGGCGTCTTCCTCCTCCTCCTCCTGTGAGATCGGCAAGTACAACTGTGGTCAAGCATAACCCCAAGTTCGCCAAGGTCAATATGGTGAATGCATCCCAGGCAAAGGACTTGTCAGATGTGATCATGGGTAACCTTCCTGTTAATGATATTCCTGCAAAAGTTCTTTTTGACATGGGTGCATCGCATTGCTTCATTTCCAAACCGTTTGCATCAAAGTATGAGTGTGATTATCAGTATCTGCAAAGTTCCTTGCAAATTGTGTCACCGGGCAAGCAGATGACAGCTAACACCTGCGTCCCTGAGGTTACTATCACATTGGGTGACTACAAGTTCCTTTCTTCCCCAATTGTTCTCGGTAACTCAGATATTGATATTATTCTCGGAATGGATTGGCTTTCTAAGCACAAGGCTCAGCTTGATTGTGCAGCCAGGCAGATTCAATTGACTCATTCGTCTGAGGATGTAATTGTCTTTGCCGCTCGGGATAATACTATTCGTCTATTTTCTCTCAATGAGAAGGGTGAATTGGATGCCATCTCTCAAATTCCAGTCGTTTGCGAATATCAAGACGTCTTTCCAGAAGAGCTCCCAGGAATGCCTCCGCACCGGCCAGTTGAATTCGTTATTGAACTTGAGCCTGGCACGGAACCTATGTGCAAACGTCCTTACAAGCTCGGACCTGAAGAGTTGAGGAGCTGAAGAAGCAACTCGATGAGCAAGAAAGAATGGGTCTCATCCGGCCTAGTACTTCTCCGTGGGGTTGTGGTGTTCTTTTTGTGAAGAAGAAGGATGGAACGGACCGACTTTGTGTTGATTACCGTCCAGGAACAAGAAGACCATCAAGAACAAATACCCACTTCCCAACATCAATGAGCTGTTCGAACAACTCAAAGGTGCCCAAGTATTCTCCAAGCTTGATCTCCGTATGGGTTATCACCAGATTCGCATTCGTGAAGAAGATATTCCCAAGACAGCATTCAGAACAAGCTTTGGTTCATATGAATACACTGTCATGTCTTCTGGCCTCGCCAACGCTCCTCCGACGTTCTCTCGCATGATGAACTTCATCTTCAACGCCTACACCAATGACTTCGTTTTGGTCTATCTCGATGACATTCTGGTTTTCTCCAAGAACAAGGAAGATCATGCCAAGCACTTGCGTTTGGTTCTCGATAAGCTCAGGGAACATCAGTTCTACGCCAAGTTCTCCAAGTGTGAATTTTGGCTCGATGAGGTTCTTTATCTTGGTCATATCATCTCTGCCAAGGGCATTTCCGTGAATCCCGAGAAGGTGTCCGCAATTGTGAATTGGGAACCTCCTCAGAATGTGAAACAACTCCGCAGTTTTGTCGGTCTCGCAAGCTATTGCAGAAGATTCGTTGAAAACTTTTCTAAGATCGCGAAGCCTCTCTCTAATCTTCTTCAGAAGCACGTCAAGTACGTTTGGTCTCCGGAGTGTGACATTGCTTTCAACACTTTGAAAGAGAAGTTGATCACTGCTCCAGTTCTAACTCCGCCTGATGAATCCAAGCCATACGAGGTCTTTTGTGATGCCTCTCTCCAAGGTCTTGGCGCAGTATTGATGCAAGAGAAGAAAGTTGTTGCTTATACATCTCGCCAGTTGAAGCCTAATGAGAAGAACTACCCCACTCATGATCTTGAGTTGGCGGCAGTTGTGCATGCTCTTTTGACTTGGAGACATCTTCTATTGGGAAGAAAAGTGGACATTTTCACTGATCACAAGAGTCTCAAGTACATCTTCACTCAGCCTAATCTCAACCTAAGGCAAACTCGATGGGTCGAAATGATTCAAGAGTATAATCCGAGTATTGAGTATACTCCAGGCAAGGCTAATGTGATTGCTGACGCTTTGAGCAGAAAGGCCTACTGCAACAGTCTGATTCTTAAGCCTTATCAACCCAAGCTTTGTGAAGCTTTCCGCAAACTTAATCTGCAAGTTGTTCCTCAAGGTTTCCTCGCCAACCTTCAAGTCTCTCCTACCTTAGAAGACCAGATTCGCCAAGCCCAACTTCTTGATGCTATGGTGAAAAAGGTGAAGATTGGGATTGCCAAGAGTCAGTCCAAGTATAAGTGCTACCGCCTTGATGACAAGGACACTCTCTTCTTTGAGGATCGTATTGTTGTGCCCAAAGGTGGACTTCGTAAGGTGATTATGAATGAGGCTCACAATTCTCTCCTCTCCATCCACCCTGGGAGCACGAAGATGTATCAGGACCTCAAGCAAGCTTATTGGTGGACTCGAATGAAGCGCGAGATCGCTCAATTCGTGAATGAATGTGATGTCTGCAGAAGAGTGAAGGCAGAACACCAAAGGCCAGCAGGTCTCCTCCAACCTCTTGCCATTCCAGAATGGAAGTTTGACCACATTGAAATGGACTTCATGACCGGGTTTCCAAAGTCCAAGCGTGGCAATGATGCTATATTCGTTGTCACTGACAAACTCACCAAAGTGGCTCACTTTCTGCCTATCAAAGAGTCGATCGCTGCAGCTCAATTGGCGGAACTCTATACCTCTCGCATTGTCTCTCTGCACGGTATTCCTCAAGTGATCTCTTCAGACCTGGCAGCATATTTACCTCGAAGTTTTGGGATTCTTTCCAGAAGGCCATGGGCACCAACATCCACTTCAGCACAGCTTTCCATCCTCAAACAAGCGGTCAAGTCGAGCGTGTCAACCAGATTCTTGAAGATATGCTCAGGGCTTGTGTGATCTCCTTTGGTATGAAGTGGGAGGATTGTCTTCCTTATGCTGAATTCTCTTATAACAATAGTTTTCAAGCAAGTTCGGGCAAGGCCCCATTTGAAATTCTGTATGGCAGGAAGTGCCGTACCCCTCTCAACTGGTCTGAAACCGGTGAACGTCAGCTGCTGGGTAATGACTTAATCACAGAAGCAGAAAAAATGTGCAAAGTCATTCGTGATAACCTCAAAGCAGCCCAATCCCGCCAGAAGAGCTACTATGATAGTAAGCACCGTGATTTGGCTTTCGAGATCGGAGATCATGTTTACCTCCATGTCTTTCCTATGAAAGGTACTTGTCGCTTCGGTATCAAAGGGAAGCTTGCCCCTAGATACGTGGGACCTTTCAAGATTGTCAGCAAGAGAGGCGACCTCGCCTATCAACTCGAGCTTCCTTCAAACTTTGCAAATGTTCATGACGTGTTCCATGTCTCTCAGCTTCGAAAGTGCTTCAAGACTCCTGACCGCACCGTCAACTTCGAGGACATTGAGCTCCAAGAAGATCTCTCCTATCGTGAGCACCCAGTTGCTATTCTCGAAGAGACTGAACGCAAGACTCGCAACAAGTCAATCAAATTTCTCAAAGTTAAGTGGTCACACCATTCTGACCGTGAAGCTACCTGGGAACGCGAGGATCACCTCCGTTCTGAGTACCCGGAGTTCTTTCAGTCCTAGATCTTGGGACGAGATCTTTTCATAGTGGTGGAGTGTTGTAACACCCCGGATGTAACTTTCCCTAATTGTACTCCAACTCTTGCCGTTTCCGGCGTTAAGTTATATTTATTTCTCGGGTTCGGGTTTTGTCTCGTGTGTTGTTTTCGTTCTTCATGCATCTCATATCATGTCAACATGTGCATTGCATTTGCATACGTGTTCATCTCATGCATTCGAGCATTTTCCCCGTTGTCCGTCTTGCATTCCGGCGCTTCGTTCTCCTCCGATGGCCATTTCTAGCTTTGTTTCGTGTGTGAGAGTTAAACATTTCCGGATTGGACCGAGACTTGCCAAGCGGCCTTGGTTTACTACCGGTAGACCGCCTGTCAAGTTTCGTATAATTTGGACTTCGTTTGATACTCCAACGGTTAACCGAGGGACCGAAAAGGCCTTGTGTGTGTTGCAGCCCAACACCCCTCCATTTTGGCCCAAAACCCACCAAACTCTGCTCCATGTCCTAGAGCGTTCGATCACGATCACATGGCCGAAAACCTCACCTCATTTGGACTCTCCTAGCTCCACTTATGCCTATAAATACCCCCCTCCATTTTCGGATCTCTCCTCCCCCTCGAAACCCTAGTTCTAAAAAAAACATAAACCTCCGCCGACGGACGTGTCCGCCCCCGGCCGGACAACGTCCGCCGCGCCCCTCGCCTATCGCCAGCCGCCACGTGGCAGCGCCTGCTCACCGCCGCCGCCGGCCCGGGAGGCCCAGGAGGGGCCCCCGCGAGCCCGAGTGCACCGCGCCCCGCATCTCCTTCATCGCCGCCGCCTCTTCGAGCTCCGGTGGCCGGAGCCGCCGCCCGCCACCGTGGGCCGTTCCGCTGCCGTCAACTCCGGGAGCCGCGCCACCTCACCCCGCGTCCCCGGTGGTCGAAGCCACCACTGCCGTCGGCCGCCCGACGTCCTCCGCCGGCCGAAGCAAGGTCCGGGCCGGATCCGGCCACCCCTCGCCGGCCTCGTCCCCCTCCTCCGCGGCAAGTCCCAAGTCCGGCGGCCTCAAGCTCCTGTTCTGACGAACCTCGACATCCGCGCCCGATGAACAGTACCTGAGATCCCGATCCAGATCTGAACAGTAAACCCTAGCCGGTTGACTTCTCCCTCTCCCCCTAAGTTTTTATGCCTACTTTGACCGCCCGTAACTTTGCATCCGTAGCTCCGATTTGGGCATATAATATATCGAAATGTTCACCTCGACGAGTATATCATTTCATTCCATTGCATCATTTTCAGTTGAGTTCATCTTGATGCCCAAAATGCTGTTAGAAGGAGGCTTCGTGAGTTAATTGTCAGATCTGCTAGTTCATCTTAGACTTTTGTCATTTTTGCCATGATTATTGTGTGCATGCTATGCCTGTGAGTCCTTCATATGTTTTATTAAGCATTTTGTCTTCTTTCCAGAGGTGCAACCCATACATTTTTAGGATGTGTGTGGTGACTTGTGCAAGCTCGCAAAGTGAGGCACCCGGTAAATCTGTTTTCAGGGACTTAGTTGTTTTCAGTAAGTCTGGGATTATTTAGTTCATGATGCCATATGTTCAGCTTGTTTCCTAGCGATCCGTGCCTCTTTTGAGGATGGTCAGTAAAGGAGTTTTGTTAATAATGTTATGCTCTATCCATCCATGTTTTTGTTTGCAATTATGGAGCACCCTAGCTTGAGTCAATCGAGCTCTACTTTTGCTTCATGGTGAATCTGGGCAGATCGTCAACTCGTTTGCGATTTTGCCGGCATTGTTGTAGTTGATCCATGCATGCTATGCCATTGATCTTGCCATGTCTAGCTTGTATCTTGTGCCTTCTTAATGGATGTATGCCTGCCTTGCTATGACTTGCACCATGGTGAGTGCATCGAGCTCGTTTACATGCCTTCGTGAGTTATATTTCAGCATGTCTCAGTTTTCACTAAGTCTGAAAACTGATTGTGTTTTAGCTATGTTCATGTGCCCGTTAATATATTTTGTGAACCCTTTTGGCCCCAGATCACTTTGTGTCTTTTGTTAAGCTTGTTGAGTAGCTCCATGCCATGTTCTTACTTGTCATGTTCAGGTCATGTATCATGTTGTTTTGCTGCTCCGAAGAGGGCTTCGTGATCTGAAATTTCAGACAAGTGTTAATTTCACTGTCTGGAATCTGTTTTGCATTTGCGTTTTTGCCATGCTTGTTTGAACCTCATAATGGATGAATTGGCCGTGGCCCAGTGCTAGTCTTTTCTTAAGCATCTTGTGTGCATCCCTGCCATGTATTTTGTTGTCATGTTTGGTGGCTGTAGCATGTTCATTTTGTTGCATTTAGATGCCTACTTGCTGTAAATCGCAGACCGGTGTCATTCTTAAATCGCTTGCCATTTCCAAACCGTAACTCCGATTCCAATGATCTTTATATCATTTTCAAGCGATTTCATCCCATCTATCCAGTAGAACCCTTGGAATTCCATGTTGAGGCCAGGTTCATGCATTTCCTGTCATATCTTGCATTTTGCATCCCGCATCGCATCCCGCATAGCATATCATCATTTCATCTTATTACTTGGTCTTGCACGTGGTTGATCGTATCCTTGTTGCTTGTTTGTCTTGTTGGGTAGAGCCGGGAGACGAGTTTGCTACTGAGGAGCCCGTTGAGTTTGCTTGTGAGGATCCAGTCAACTCTGACAACTGTGCAGGCAAGATGATCATACCCTCGAAATCACTACTATCTTTGCTATGCTAGTTTGCTCGCTCTTGCTATGCCAATGCTACGATGCCTACCTTTTGCTTGTCAGCCTCCCAATTGCCATGCTGAGCCTCTAACCCACCTTGCCCTAGCAAACCGTTGATTGGCTATGTTACCGCTTTGCTCAGCCCCTCTTATAGCATTGCTAGTTGCAGGTGAAGTTTGGAGGCCGTTCCTTGATGGAACATCTTTTATTTACTTGTTGGGGATATCATTATATTGCTATGTTATCTTAATTCATCTATATACTTGGTAAAGGGTGGAAGGCTCGGCCTCTCGCCTAGTGTTTTGTTCCACTCTTGCCGCCCTAGTTTTCGTCATATCGGTGTTATGTTCCCGGATCTTGCGTTCCTTAAGCGGTTGGGTTATAATGGGAACCCCTTGATAGTTCGCCTTGATTAAAGCTTTTCCAGCAATGCCCAACATTGGTCTTACCATTTGCCACCTAGCCTTTTCTTTCCCTTGGGTTCTGCAGACTCAAGGGTCATCTTATTTTACCCCCCGGGCCAGTGCTCTTCTGAGTGTTGGTCCAAACTAGAGTCCTGTGCAGCGCCCCCTCGGGGAAACTCAAGGTTTGGTTTTAGTTGTATGGAGCGCTCATCTGAGTGTGCCCTGAGAAAGAGATATGTGCAGCTCCTATCGGGATTTGTCGGCACATTCGGGCGGTGTTGCTGGTCTTGTTTTAACCTGTTGAATTGTCTTGTTGTACCGGGTTACCGAGTCTGATCGGTGTGTCTCGGGTGGAGGTCTATTCTTTCGTTGACCATGAGAGCTTGTCATGGGCTAAGTTGGGACTCCCCTGTAGGGATTGAACTTTCGAAAGCCGTGCCCGCGGTTATGGGCAGATGGGAATTTGTTAATGTCCGGTTGTAGATAACTTAAACCTTAATTAATTAAAATGAATCAACCGAGTGTGTTACCGTGATGGCCTCTTCTCGGCGGAGTCCAGGAAGTGGACACGGTGTTGGAGTTATGCTTGCGCAGGTTGTCCTTCTAGATTCTCGCTCGCGCCTTGCCTCCTCTTCTCGCTCTCTTTTGCGTATAAGATAGCCACCATATATGCTAGTCGCTTGCTGCAGCTCCACATATATTTGTCTCATCCATTCCTATAAGCTCAAATAGTTTTGATCACGAGGGTGCGAGATTGCTGAGTCCCTGTGGCTCACAGATACTATAATTCCAGATGCAGGTCCAGGTGATTTCGCTCTAGGTGACGAGTACGAGCTCAAGTAGGAGTTCGACAAGGACTCTCAGCGTTATTATGTTTCCTTTCCCGATGATCAGTAGTGGTGCCTAGTTGGGGTTTGATTCAGGGCCTTGTCGCATGTTGGGTTCTTTTCTATTTTGGCGCCGTAGTCGGGCCATGAGTGTCTGCCTGATGGATGTTATTTATGTACTTTGTTGTGACGTGGCGAGTGTAAGCCAACTATGTTCTTCCCCTTTTTATTATATATTACATGGGTTGTTGTTATGATTGCCTAACTTGCGACATTGCTTTCAATGCGGTTATGTCTCTAAGTCGTGCCTCGACACGTGGGAGCTATAGCCGCATCGAGGGCGTTACATAGAGGCAATAATAAAGTTGTTATTTATATTTCCTTATATCATGATAAATGTTTATTATTCATGCTAGAATTGTATTAACCGGAAACTTAGTACATGTGTGAATACATAGACAAACAGAGTGTCCCTAGTATGCCTATACTTGACTAGCTCGTTAATCAAAGATGGTTAAGTTTCCTAGCCATGGACATGTGTTGTCATTTGATGAAGGGGATCACATCATTAGAGAATGATGTGATGGACAAGACACATCCGTTAGCTTAGCATAATGATCGTTCAGTCTTATTGCTACTGCTTTCTTCATGACTTATACATGTTCCTCTGATTATGAGATTATGCAACTCCAGAATACCGGAGGAACACCTTGTGTGCTATCAAACATCACAACATAACTGGGTGATTTTAAAGATGCTCTACAGGTGTCTCCAATGGTGTTTGTTGAGTTGGCATAGATCAAGATTAGGGTTTGTCACTCCGTCTATCGGAGAGGTATCTCTGGGCCCCCTCGGTAATGTACATCACTATGAACCTTGCAAGCAATGTGAATAATGAGTTAGTTGCGGGTTGATGCATTACGAAACGAGTAAAGAGACTTGCCGATAATGAGATTGAACTATGATGATACTGACAATCGAATCTCGGGCAAGTAACATACCGATTACAAAGGGAACAACGTATGTTGTTATGCGGTTTGACCGATAAAGATCTTCATAGAATATGTAGGAGCCAATATGAGCAACCAGGTTCCGCTATTGGTTATTGATCGGAGATGTATCTCGGTCATGTCTACATAGTTCTCGAACCCGTAGGGTCCGCATGCTTAACATTTGATGACGATTTGTATTATGAGTTATGTGATTTGATGTACCGAAGGTAGTTCGAAGTCCCGGATGAGATCACGGACATGATGAGGAGTCTTGAAATGGTCGAGACATAAAGATCAATATATTGGAAGGCTATATTCGGACATCGGAAAGGTTCTAAGTGATTCGGGTATTTTTCGGAGTAGTGGAGAGTTACGGGAATTCGCCGGGGAAGTAATGGACCTTAATGGGCCATACGGGAAAGGAGAGAAAGGCCTCAAAGGGTGGCTGCGCGCCCCCCATGGGCTGGTCCGAATTGAACTAGGGTGCGGGCGGCGACCCCTCTTTCCTTCTCTCCCTCTTCCCCTTCCTTCTTCTCCTACTCCAACTAGGGAAGGGGGAAACCTACTCCTACTAGGAGTAGGAATCCCCCTTGGGGCGCGCCATAGAGAGGTCCGGCCCTCCCCTCCTCCACTCCTTTATATACGGGGGAGGGGGGCACCCCATAAACACACAAGTTGATCATTGATCTCTTAGCCGTGTGCGGTGCCCCCCTCCACCATAATCCATCTCGGTCATATCGTCGTAGTGCTTAGGCAAAGCCCTATGCCGGTAGCTTCATCATCACCGTCATCACGCCGTCGTGTTGACGACGCTCTCCCTAGACACTCAGATGGATCGAGAGTTCATGGGACGTCACCAAGCCGGACATGTGCAGATTGCGGAGGTGCCGTACTTTCGGTACTAGGATCGATCGGATCGTGAAGACGTACGACTACATCAACCGTGCAGTCATAACGCTTCCGCTTACGGTCTACGAGGGTACGTGGACAACACTCTTCCCCTCTCTTTGCTATGCATCACCATCATAGATATTGCGTGTGCGTAGGATTTTTTTGAAAGTATTGCTTTCCCCAACAGTGGCATCAGAGCCAGGTCTATGCGTAAATGTTATATGCACGAGTATAACACAAAGGAGTTGTGGGCGTGGGTATGTACATATTGCTTGCCGTCACTAGTTGAATATTGATTTAGCGGTATTGTTGGATGAAGCGACCCAGACCGACATTACGCGTACGCTTACGCGAGACTAGTTCTACCGATGTGCTTCGCACACAGGTGGCTGGTGGGTGTCAGTTTCTCCAACTTTAGTTGAATTGGATTCAATGGACAGTGTTCTTTCTGAAGATCAAAAAGCAATCACTATACCGCGTTGTGGTTTTTGATGCGTAGGTAAGAACGGTTCTTGCTCAGCCCGTAGCAGCCACGTAAAACTTGCAACAACAAAGTAGAGGATGTCTAACTTGTTTTTGCAGGGCATTTTGTGATGTGATATGGTGAAGACGTGATGATATATAAATTGTTGTATGAGATGATCATGTTTTGTTAAAGTTATCGGCAACTGGCAGAAGCCTTATTGTTGTCTCTTTATTGCATAAGATGCAAGCGCCATATAATTGCTTTACTTTATCACTAAGTGGTAGCGATAGTCCTAGAAGCAATAGTTGGCGAGACGACAACGATGCTCCGATGGAGATCAAGGTGTCAAGCCGGTGACAATGGTGATCATGACGGTGCTTTGGAGATGGAGATCAAAGGCACAAGATGATGATGGCCATATTATATCACTTATATTGATTGCATGTGATGTTTATCCTTTATGCATCTTATTTTGCTTATTTCGGCAGTAGCATTATAAGATGATCTCTCACTAAATTTCAAGGTACAAGTGTTCTCCTTGAGTATGCACCGTTGCGACAGCTCCTCGTTGATGACCCACAAGTATAGGGGATCTATCATAGTCCTTTCGATAAGTAAGAGTGTCGAACCCAACGAGGAGCAGAAGAAAATGATAAGCGGTTTCCAGCAAGGTATTTTCTACAAGTACTGAAATAAGTGGTAACAGATAGTTTTGTGATAGGATAATTTGTAACGAGCAACAAGTAACAAAAGTAAATAAAGTGCAACAAGGTGGCCCAATCCTTTTTTGTAGCAAAGGACAAGCCTGGACAAACTCTTATATAGAGAAAAGCGCTCCCGAGGACACATGGGAATATCGCCAAGCTAGTTTTCATCACGCTCATATGATTCACGTTCGGTACTTTGATAGTTTGGTATGTGGGTGGACCGGTGCTTGGGTACTGCCCTTACTTGGACAAGCATCCCACTTATGATTAACCTCTATTGCAAGCATCCACAACTACAACAAAAGTATTAAGGTAAACCTAACCATAGCATGAAACATATGGATCCAAATCAGCCCCTTACGAAGCAACGCATAAACTAGGGTTTAAGCTTCTGTCACTCTAGCAACCCATCATCTACTTATTACTCCCAATGCCTTCCTCTAGGCCCAAACAATGGTGAAGTGTCATGTAGTCGACGTTCACATAACACCACTAGAGGAGAGACAACATACATCTCATCAAAATATCGAACGAATACCAAATTCACATGACTACTAATAGCAAGACTTCTCCCATGTCCTCAGGAACAAAAGTAACTACTCACAAAGCATAAACATGTTCATAATCAGAGGGGTATTAATATGCATATAGGATCTGAACATATGATCTTCCACCAATTAAACCAACTAGCATCAACTACAAGGAGTAATTAACACTACTAGCAACCTACTAGCACCAATCCCGGACTTGGAGACAAGAATTGGATACAAGAGATGAACTAGGGTTTTGAGAGGAGATGGTGCTGATGAGGTGTTTATGGAGATTGCCCTCTCCCGATGAGAGGAGCGTTGGTGATGACGATGGCGATGATTTCGCCCTCCGGGAGGGAAGTTTCCCCGGCAGAACAGCTCCGCCAGAGCCCTAGATTGGTTCCGCCAAGGTTCCGCCTCGTGGCGGCGGAGTTTCATCCGAGAAGATGGCTTGTTATTTTCTTCCCATCGAAAGACTTCATATAGCAGAAGATGGCCACCGGAGGGCCACCAGGGGGCCCACGAGGTAGGGGGGCGCGCCCAGGGGGGTAGGGCGCGCCCCCACCCTCGTGGGCAGGGTGTGGCCCCCTGGTGAATCTCTTCTGCTGAGTATTTTTTATATATTCTGAAAACGTCTTCGGTGAAGTTTCAAGACTTTTGGAGCTGTGCAGAATAGGTCTCTAATATTTGCTCCTTTTCCAGCCCAGAATCCCAGTTGCCGGCATTCTCCCTCTTCGTAAACCTTGTAAAATAAGAGAGAATAGGCATAAGTATTGTGACATAATGTGTAATGACAGCCCATAATGCAGTAAATATCGATATAAAAGCATGATGCAAAATGGACGTATCAACTCCCCCAAGCTTAGACCTCGCTTGTCCTCAAGCGAAAGCCGAAATCGAAAAATATGTCCACATGTTTAGAGATAGAGGTGTCGATAAAAATAAAATACGGACATGAGGGAATCATGATCAGTCTTAAAATAGCAACTTACATAATTCTTGCCATATAATTTATTATGCTAGAGTAATAATTCAATCACAATTTCAAGTATGAATCATAACTTCATTGAAAACCAACAAACTATAATCTTAGTCATTGAAGCAATTGCAATTTATCATAACATAGGAAAGAGTCAATGTATAAGAGCTTTTCAGCAAGTCCACATACTCAACTATCATATAGTCTTTCACAATTGCTGACACTCACGCAATACTTATGGGTATGGAGTTTTAATCGGACACAGAGAAAGATAGGGGCTTATAGTTTTGCCTCCCAACGTTTTACCTCAAGGGTAATGTCAACAATAATAGTTCATGAAAACTCACATCCAATTAGCCATATATACCAGGATCTTTCCAACATACTGTGCTTGCCAAAGGATAAAATGTAAAAAGGAAGGGTGAAGATCACCATGACTCTTATGCAAGGTAGGAGATAAAAGTAAAAGATAGGCCCTTCGTAGAGGGAAGCAGAGGTTGTCATGCGCTTTTATAGTTGGATGCACAAAATATTAATGCGAAAGAACGTCACTTTATATTGCCACTTGTGATATGGACCTTTATTATGCAGTCTGTCGCTTTTATTTCTTCCATATCACACGATCGTATAAAGTTTATTTTCTCCCACACTAATAAGTCATACATATTTAGAGAGCAATTTTTATTGCTTGCACCGATGACAACTTACTTGGAGGATCTTATTCAATCCATAGGTAGGTATAGTGGACTCTCATGGCAAAACCGGTTTAAGGATATTTGGAAGCACAAGTAGTATCTCTACTTGGTGCGATGAATTTGGCTAGCATGAGAGGGAAAGGCAAGCTCAACCATGTTGGATGATCCATGACAATATAATTTATCTCAGATGTAAGAAAACATAACCCATTACGTTGTCTTCCTTGTCCAACGTCAACTCTTTTAGCATGTCATATTTTAATGAGTGCTCACAATCATAAAAGATGTCCAAGATAGTATATCTATATGTGAAGACCTCTCTTTCTTTATTACTTCCTATTAATTGCAACGATGACCAAAACTATGTTTGTCAACCCTCAACAACTTTTATTCATCATACTTTTTCTATGTGAGCTCATTACTCTCCATAAGACTCACATGATCTCTTTGTTTATTTTTATTTCTTTCTCTTTTCTTTTATTCACTTAAGATCATGGCAAAATAATCAAGCCCTTGACTCAACACTAATCTTTATTATATAGCTCACGGACTCGATTACATAGAAGAATTATAAAGCAAAACTCACGACTAGATCATACTAAGAACTTTTATTCTACTAGATCAAGAGATTACCAAAAGGATCGAACTAAGAAAAACGGTAAAGATAAAAGTGATGGTGATACGATACCGGGGCACTCCCCCAAGCTTGGTAGTTGCCAAGGGAAGTGCCCATACCCATATTATTATGTCTCCTGTGTTGGTGAAGAAGGTGGAGTTGTTGATGATGGATAGTCGCACATCGAGCGTAGGAGGTCTTCTAACTTGCGGATAATGCCCTTGAGTGCGATGATATGCTCCTTCAACAAAATATTTTCATGTGTGAGATATTTATTTTGTATATGAGCTAACTCAATCAGCTTGAAAGCTTAAATCTCTGTTGGGGTAAGAAGATTGTGATCAAGTTGAAGGGTGTCTTCTATTGCCGGCACTTGGTCCCCTATGGCTTTCTTGATCCCTTCATCCTTGTTGATCTCCATGGGTTCTTCTCTCTTCAGCTCTATATTCATTAGACAAGCATCATTTCCCTCATGGTTGGAGGAGGAGGGAGACGACATAGTGCCTGGTCTTGACAACCCTGACAGAAAACAGCTCGAAACAAAGACATGAGATTTTTGCGTGATACGGGAGTCAAAACCCCCGGGAGATTATATAATGAATTTTTACCGACCAAAATACGTGTCGTGTACGAAAACGGAGTCCGGAGAGCACACGAGGTGCCCACGAGGTAGGGGGCGCGCCCAGTAGGGTACGGTGCGCCCTCCACCCTCGTGGAGCCCTCGTGTCCTTCCCGAACTGCTACTTATTTTTCTAGTTTTCTAAATATTCCAAAACGGAGACATATTGCCTTAAAACTGTTTTGGAGTCGGTTTACTTACCGTACCACATACCTATTCCTATTCGGTGTCTGAAATGTTCCGGAAAGTGTCCCTTATGTATTCCTCTGGGGTTACGGTTTCAATAACATTGGTTTCAACATTTATGGGATTACCTGAGATATAATGTTTGATTCTTTGACCATTCACCACCTTCGGATTTGTGCCTTCGAAGTTATTGATCTTTATGGCACTGGAACGATAGACCTCCTCGATAACGTAAGGACCTTCCCATTTAGAGAGACGTTTTCCTGCAAAAAATCTTAAACGAGAGTTGTATTGCAATACATAATCACCTACATTAAACTCACGCTTTTGTATCCTTTTGTCATGCCATCTTTTAACTTTTTCTTTAAACAACTTCGCATTTTCATAGGCTTTGGTTCTCCATTCATCAAGTGAGCTAATATCAAATAACCTCTTCTCACCGGCAAGTTTGAAATCATAATTGAGTTCTTTAATAGCCCAATATGCCTTATGTTCTAGTTCGAGAGGTAAGTGACATGCTTTTCCATAAACCATTTTATACGGAGACATACCCATAGGATTTTTATATGCAGTTCTATAGGCCCATAATGCATCATCAAGTTTCTTGGACCAATTCTTTCTAGATCTATTAACAGTCTTTTGCAAAATTAATTTGAGCTCTCTATTACTCAATTCTACTTGACCACTAGATTGAGGATGATAAGGAGATGCAATTCTATGATTAACATCATATTTAGCAAGCATTTTATGGAAAGCACCATGAATAAAATGTGAACCACCATCAGTCATTAAATATCTAGGGACTCCAAATCTTGGAAAAATAACTTCTTTAAGCATTTTAATAGAAGTGTTATGATCAACACTACTAGTTGGAATAGCTTCTACCCACTTAGTAACGTAATCAACAGCAACTAAAATATGTGTATATCCATTAGAGGAAGCAAAGGGTCCCATATAGTCAAAGCCCCAAACATCAAATGGTTCAATAACGAGTGAATAGTTCATAGGCATTTCTTAACATCTACTAATATTACCAATTCTTTGACATTCATCACAAGATAAGACAAACTTACGGGCATCCTTGAAGAGAGTAGGCCAATAAAAACCAGATTGCAATACCTTATGTGCAGTTCTATCTCCAGCATGGTGTCCTCCATAAGCTTCGGAGTGACACTTGCGTAGGATCTGTTCCTGTTCATGCTCAGGTACACAACGTCTAATAACACCATCTACTCCTTCTTTATAAAGATGTGGGTCATCCCAAAAGTAATGCCTCAAATCATAGAAGAACTTTTTCTTTTGCTGGTATGTGAAACTAGGTGGTATAAACTTAGCAACAATGTAATTAGCATAATCAGCATACCATGGAGCAGTATGAGAAGCATTTATGACATTTAATTGCTCATCAGGAAAGCTATCATCAATAGGAAGTGGGTCATCAAGCACATTTTCTAACCTAGACAAGTTGTCTGCAACGGGGTTCTCAGCTCCCTTTCTATCAACAATATGTAAGTCAAATTCTTGTAGCAAGAGAACCCATCTAATAAGTCTAGGTTTAGCATCTTTCTTTTCCATGAGATATTTAATATCAGCATGATCAGTGTCAATAGTTACTCAACAATATAAGGTCTGAACTTATCACAAGCAAATACAACAGCTAAGAATTCTTTTTCAGTGGTAGCATAATTTCTTTGAGCATTGTCTAGGGTTTTACTAGCATATTGAATAACATTTAATTTCTTATCAACTCTTTGCCCTAGAACAACACCTACAGCATAATCACTAGCATCACACATAATTTTGAAGGGTAAATTCCAATCAGGTGGCTGAACAATAGGTGCAGAGATTAATGCTTTCTTAAGTATTTCAAATGCTTCTACACAATCATCATCAAAAACAAATGGTATATCTTTTTGTAATAAATTAGTCAGAGACCGAGAAATTTTTGAGAAGTCCTTAATGAACCTCCTATAAAATCCGGCATGACCAAGGAAACTTCTTATACCTTTGATATCCTTGGGACATGGCATCTTTTCAATAGTATCAACCTTGGCTTTATCAACTTCAATACCTCTTTGAGTGCCCCAAGACAATACCTTCATTAACCATAAAGTGGCACTTTTCCCAATTCAAGACAAGATTAGTTTCTTCACATCTCTGCAAAACTCGATCAAGGTTGCTCAAGCAATCATCAAAAGAAGATCCATAGATGGAGAAATCATCCATGAAAACCTCACAAATCTTTTCACAAAAGTCAGAGAATATAGCCATCATGCATCTTTGAAAGGTAGCAGGTGCATTACATAGACCAAAAGGCATACGTCTATAAGCAAAAGTACCAAAAGGGCATGTAAAAGTAGTCTTTGATTGATCTTTGGCTAACACAGGTATTTGAGAGAAACCAGAATAACCATCTAGAAAGCAAAAATGTGTATGTTTGGATAATCTTTCTAGCATTTGATCGATAAAAGGTAAGGGGTAATGATCCTTTTTAGTTGCCTTATTTAATTTGCGGAAATCAATTACCATCCTATAACCTGTAATAATTCTTTGAGGAATCAATTCATCTTTATCATTAGGAACAACAGTAATACCTCCCTTCTTAGGGACACAATGGACATGACTTACCCACTGACTATCAGCAACGGGATAGATTATACCTGCCTCAAGGAGCTTTAGTATTTCCTTTCTTACCACTTCTTTCATTTTAGGATTCAGCCGTCGTTGATGATCACGAACTGGTTTAGCATCTTCTTCCAAATTAATTTTATGTTGACATAGAGTGGGACTAATGCCCTTAAGATCATCAAGAGTATACCCAATAGCAGCACGGTGCTTCTTCAGAGTTTTCAATAATCTCTCTTCCTCATGCTCTGAAAGGTTAGCACTAATAATAACAGGATATATCTTTTTCTCATCAAGATAAGCATATTTAAGAGTATCAGGTAACGGTTTAAGCTCAAACACGGGATCACCCTTGGGTGGAGGAGGATCCCCTAAGATTTCAACAGGCAAATTGTTTTCAGAATAGGTTCCTGTTTAAAGAATACTTCATCTATTTCCCTTCTTTCATTCATAAACATGTCATTTTCATGGTCTAGCAAATATTGTTCTAAAGGATCACTAGGAGGTACGGCAATAGAAGCAAGACCAATAATTTCATCCTTACTAGGTAATTCTTCTTCACGGTGTTGTCTACTAAATTTAGAAAATTAAATTCATGAGTCATATCATCTAAACCGATAGTAACAACATCCCTTTTGCAATCTATGGTAGCATTAACAGTGTTCAGGAAGGGTCTACCAAATATAATGGGACAAAAGCTATCTTGTGGGGAACCAAGAACAAGAAAATCAGCAGGACATTTAGTTTTCCCACACAGGACTTCAACATCTCTAACTATTCCCATTGGTGAAATAGTATCTCTATTGGCAAGTTTAATTGTGACATCAATATCTTCTAACTCACAGGTGCAATATCATGCATAATTTCTCTATAAGGCTAATAGGTATTGCACTAGCACTGGCACCCATATCACATAAGCCATGATAACAATGATCTCCTATTTTAACAGAAATAACAGGCATGCCTACCACAGGTCTAGGTTTATCTTTAGCACAAGGTTTAGCAATTCTAGTAGTTTCATCACAGAAATAAATAACATGCCCATCAATATTATCAGACAAGAGATCTTTAACAATAGCAATATTAGGTTCAACTTTAACTTGCTCAGGAGGTGTATATGTTTTAATATTGCTTTTACGAACCACAGTTGAAGCTTTAGCATGATCCTTTATCCTAACAGGAAAAGGTGGTTTCTCAACATATGCAGTAGGAATAATAGGATCATTATAAGTGACAATCTTTTCTTCAACTTTAATAGGTGCATCTACTTTTACTTCTATGGGAGGATGATATTTAAACCACTTCTCCTTGGGGAGATCAACATAAGTAGAAAAAGATTCACAGAAAGAAGCTACTATCTCAGAGTCAAGTCCATATTTAGTGCTAAATTTACGGAAAACATCGGTATCCATAAAAGATTTAACACAATCAAAACTAGGTGTCATACCTGACTCCTTACCTTTGTCGAGGTCCCAATATTCAGAGTTGCATTTAATTCTTTCCAATAAATCCCATTTGAATTCAATAGTCTTCATCATAAAAGAGCCAGCACAAGAAGTATCAAGCATGGTGCGATTGCTATCAGAAAGCCGAGCATAAATGTTTTGAATAATCATTTCTCTTGAGAGCTCATGATTGGGGCATGAATATAACATTGATTTAAGCCTCCCCCAAGCTTGAGCGATGCTTTCTCCTTCGCGAGGCCAAAATATATATATATATATATAATTGTGATCACGATGAACAAGATGCATAGGATAAAACTTCTGATGAAATTCCAATTTCAATCGTTTGTAATTCCAAGACCCCATATCATCACATAGCCTATACCATGTCGATGCATCTCCCTTCAAAGATAAAGGGAAGACCTTCTTCTTAACAACATCTCCGGGTACACCTACAAGCTTAAATAATCCACAAACTTCATCCACATATATTAGATGCTCATCAGGATGTTTTGTTCCATCTCCTAAAAAAAGATTAGCTACCAGTTTCTCTATCATACCCAAAGGAATTTCAAAGCAGACATTTTCATTTTCAGTAGGTTCAGTAGGTTGAGGAGCAACTCTTTGCCTACTGGTCGGGGTGAAGATACCCCGAACAAGCCCCTCAGAGGATTACTTTCCATAGTAACAAGTGACAGTAAAGTTTAGCATACTATATAAATTTTTCCTTACCAAATTCCACCTACCAAAGGCGCTTCAATCCCCGGCAACGGCGCCAGAAAAGAGTCTTGATGACCCACAAGTATAGGGGATCTATCATAGTCCTTTCGATAAGTAAGAGTGTCGAACCCAACGAGGAGCAGAAGGAAATGATAAGCGGTTTCCAGCAAGGTATTCTCTGCAAGTACTAAAATAAGTGGTAACAGATAGTTTTGTGATAGGATAATTTGTAACGAGCAACAAGTAACAAAAGTAAATAAAGTGCAGCAAGGTGTCCCAATCCTTTTTGTAGCAAAGGACAAGCCTGGACAAACTCTTATATAGAGAAAAGCGCTCTCGAGGACACATGGGAATATCGTCAAGCTAGTTTTCATCACGCTCATATGATTCGCGTTCGGTACTTTGATAATTTGGTATGTGGGTGGACCGGTGCTTGGGTACTGCCCTTACTTGGACCAGCATCCCACTTATGATTAACCTCTATTGCAAGCATCCTCAACTACAACAAAAGTATTAAGGTAAACCTAACCATAGCATGAAACATATGGATCCAAATCAGCCCCTTACGAAGCAACGCATAAACTAGGGTTTAAGCTTCTGTCACTCTAGCAACCCATCATCTACTTATTACTCCCTAATTCTTCCTCTAGGCCCAAACAATGGTGAAGTGTCATGTAGTCGACGTTCACATAACACCACTAGAGGAGAGACAACATACATCTCATCAAAATATCGAACGAATACCAAATTCACATGACTACTAATAGCAAGACTTCTCCCATGTCCTCAGGAACAAAAGTAACTACTCACAAAGCATAAACATGTTCATAATCAGAGGGGTATTAATATGAATATAGGATCTGAACATATGATCTTCCACCAATTAAACCAACTAGCATCAACTACAAGGAGTAATTAACACTACTAGCAACCTACTAGCACCAATCCCGGACTTGGAGACAAGAATTGGATACAAGAGATGAACTAGGGTTTTGAGAGGAGATGGTGTTGATGAAGATGTTGATGGAGATTGCCCTCTCCTGATGAGAGGAGTGTTGGTGATGACGATGGCGATGATTTCCCCCTCCGAGAGGGAAGTTTCTCCGGTAGAACAGCTCCGCCAGATCCCTAGATTGGTTCTGCCTCGTGGCAGCAGAGTTTCGTCCGAGAAGATGGCTTGTTATTTTTTTCCCATCGAAAGACTTCATATAGCAGAAGATGGTCACCGGAGGGCCACCAGGGGGCCCACGAGGTAGGGGGGCGCGCCCCCACCCTCATGGGCAGGGTGTGGCCCCCCTTGTAGCGACCAGACCTCAACCAGTCTGATCTCTGTGCTTTAGTGTCATCCCTGGATCAGTAATGCTGACACGCACATTACTTGAATGATTTATAACAGAGTAGCAATCACACACTTATTACGTCGAATGTCTCAAAAGAGAACTTATTATAATAGATATGGCTTAAGGCCATCTAATAACGATAACAACGGAAGGCTGGGAAGATAAGTGAGTCCATCAACTCCAACGACATCACTGAGTATAGAACCACGACCTAAAGGCACCTTACTCATCGTCTGAAAAATCTGCAACATGAACGTTGCAGCCCGAAAACGGGTCAGCACATGGAATATGCTGGCAATGTAACACATAGAGAGTAACGAAAGAATAAAGCTATACTACATGCGTATATGGCTGGTGGAAAGCTCTACGGTTACAGTTTTTGCATAAAGGAATAAAGTTTATTTAACTATCATGGTGGTTGTTAAACATTGAGAAGATAGACATCCTCTCAATCCCATTTAAGTATCAAAACCCAACATTATTAATTAAAGTAACATGATGAGATTCACATGATAATCCAAGTACTAGATACTCAAGACGTCCATAACCGGGGACACGGCTAACCATGATTAGTTTATACACTCTGTAGAGGTTTGCGCACTTTTCCCCACAAGACTCGATCTCCTCCATTGGGATTCTCGCACTGCATGATGTTTGAGAAATGGATGACCGAGACATAGTCTTTCAGAAGTGCTAGCACCTTACGATCGGGTAGACAGTACCAACCTACATCCCCTACATCTGCTAGTCTACCACTTTAAGAGTTCGCACGACTTAGTCAACTATGTTAGAGCCCATAGTAGCTTGTGGCTGCACACGGAAGTTTCTAGTATGAATAATCTCATGATCCCTTTGAGCCTGGGTGGCGGTCCATAAAGAAAAATAGGCAATCGCTGGAATACCCAGGTGCCTCAATCCACCCAGATGTGTGTTTAAGTTGCCACCTTAAATAAACCATTAATTTATCAATCTCACATCTGTCATGGATACACTCTCCCAATCCACGTCTACTAGCATAGCATGGCATAATAAGCAAACATAGAAGTAACTCCCAAGGGTTTGATAATAAAACAGGTAATAGGTACTACCTCATCTACTTCCCAAAACCCTCAATTTAATTAGATCATAATCATGCAATTGTTTGAGGATTGATCTAATGCAATAAAACTGGGTAGTACAGAGGTATGATCAAAGTGTTACTTGCCTTGCTGATGATCCGCGAAACCTAGAGATTCAAAGTAGCAAGCGGCACACTCCGGGTACTCTATTGCAAACAAACAAGCATACAATAAGTACTCATCTAATGCACGGGTAAAACTCAAATAAGAAATCTAACCAGAAAGTTCAACTTAAGAACTCCGGTTTGCAAAAAGAATCAAATCGAACGAAACAACGAAAGAAAGAAACTTCGCTTACTAATCTGGATCTAAGTCAAATTTTACAGATGCAAAAACTTGTTTGAGTTGGTTAAACGGAAAGAGGGTTTCCAGACGAAACTCCAGGCGCTTGAATCGCCTGATTCCGATAAACGAGCAAAAAGATAAACTAAAACGAAAATCGGATCAGAAATCGCGATCAGAAATAATCGCGGAAAATCCGAGAAAAAAAAAACTGACAAACAGATTAACGAACGAACGTTCGTTATCTGAAACTAAACGGTGAACCCGTTCGTTAAAACGAACGAACGAGCGAACGCTCGCTAAATAAAAGAACCGATAAAAACGATCTAAAAAAATAAACCTAGGGTTTCAAAAAAAACCGGATCGGTTTTTCTTAGAAAACCGGGGTGGCGGGCGGCTACCTCGGCTCAGGCTCCGGCAAGGTCCGGCGGGGCTCCGGTGGCGGTGGGCGGCGTGGGGTGGCGGGGCGGCGGTGGCTTGCAGCGGCGGCGCAAGGCGGCGGGGCGGCGATGGCTTGTGGCGGCTCCGGCTGTGGGGCTCTAGGGGGGCCCAGGTCGGTTTATAAAGGGGGAGGGGGTGGCGGCGGTGGCTTGCGGGAGGGGTTGAGGCGGCGTGGCCCTCCCGGACTCGGCGGCGGGGGCGATCGGGACTCCGGTCCCGATCCGGATGCGGGAGGCGGCGGCGGCTGGGCCTTCGGCCCAGTCGGGCGCGCGAGAGTTTTTTTTTTAAATAATACCGCCGAACTAAGAGAAATCCTAGAAAAATAAATAAAAATCTAAAAATGCCAAAACAAATTTCACTGTCTAAATAAAATATTTAGAACAGGATGAACATTTTCTTGGCCCTAAAATGCAGTTTTGAAAACGTGCAATTTTTCCTAAATTCAAATAAAATAGCGAGAAATCCGAAATAAAATCTTACTTGATTTTTTTATTAAACCTTCAATATTTCTTTATTTTGGGAAAGTCATTTTATTCCCTCTCTCATATTTTTATTATAGAAATAATTGAAGATAAACTAAATAAAATCAAAGATCCTATTTTCAAAATTTGAGAAAACTCAAATATGAAAATAACAAAATCCCCAACTCTCTCCGTGGGTCCTTGAGTTGCGTAGAATTTCTGGATCAGGCCAAAAGAAAAATAAAATATGATATGTAGCGATGACCTAATGTATAACATTCCAAATTGAAAATTTGGGATGTTACACCCCTGGTGAATCTCTTCCGCTGAGTATTTTTTATATATTCTGAAAACGTCTTCCGTGAAGTTTCAGGAATTTTGGAGCTGTGCAGAATAGGTCTCTAATATTTGCTCCTTTTCCAGCGCTGAATCCCAGTTGCGGGCATTCTCCCTCTTCATGTAAACCTTGTAAAATAAGAGAGAATAGGCATAAGTATTGTGACATAATGTGTAATAACAACCCATAATACAATAAATATCGATATAAAAGCATGATGCAAAATGGACGTATCAGTCGTGCCAAGACACCACGTGATGATCGGGTGTGATAAGCTCTACGTTCACATAGAACGGGTGCAAGCCAATTTTTGCACACGCAGAATACTCGGGTTAAACTTGACAAGCCTAGCATATGCAGATATGGCCTCGGAACACTGAGAACCAAAAGGTCGAGCATGAATCATATAGTAGATATGATCAACATAGTGATGTTCACCATTGAAAACTACTCCAGCTCACGTGATGATCAGACATGGTTTAGTTGATATGGATCACATGACCACTTAGATGATTAGAGAGATGTCTATCTAAGTGGGAGTTATTAAGTAATTTTATTAATTGAACTTTAATTTATCATGAACTTAGTACCTGACAGTATTTTGCATGTCTATGTTGTTGTAGATAGATGGCCCGTGCTGTTGTTTCATTGAATTTTAATGCATTCCTAGAGAAAGCTAAGTTGAAAGATGATGGTAGCAACTACATGGACTGGGTCCGTAACTTGAGGATTATCCTCATTGCCGCATGGAAGAATTACGTCCTGGAAGCACCGCTAGGTGACAAACCCGCTTGAGGAGCAACACTAGATGTTGTGAACACCTGGCAGAGCAAAGCTGATGACTACTCGATAGTTCAGTGTGCCATGCTTTACGACTTAGAACCGGTACTTCAACGACGTTTTGAACGTCATGGAGCATATGAGATGTTCCGGGAGTTGAAGTTAATATTTCAAGCAAATGCCCAGATTGAGAGATATGAAGTCTCCAATAAGTTCTACAGCTGCAAAATGGAGGAGAATAGTTCTATCAGTGAACACATACTCAGAATGTCTAGGTACCACAACCACTTGACTCAGCTGGGAGTTAATTTTCCTGATGATAGTGTCATTAACAGAGTTCTTCAATCACTACCACCAAGCTACAAGAGCTTCGTGATGAACTATAATATGCAAGGGATGGATAAGACTATTTCCGAGCTCTTCGCAATGCTAAAAGCTGCAGAGGTAGAAATCAAGAAGGAGCATCAAGTGTTGATGGTCAACAAGACCACTAGTTTCAAGAAAAAGGGTAAAGGGAAGAAGGGGAATTTCAAAAAGAACAGCAAGCCAGTTGCTGCTCAAGTGAAGAAACCCAAGTCTAGACCTAAGCCTGAGACTGAGTGCTTCTACTGCAAAGGGACTGGTCACTGGAAGCGGAACTGCCCCAAGTATTTGGCAGAGAAGAAGGATGGCAAAGTGAAAGATATATTTGATATACATGTTATTGATGTGTACCTTACTAATGCTCGCAGTAGCGCTTGGGTATTTGATACTGGTTCTATTGCTAATATTTGCAACTCGAAACAAGGGCTACAGATTAAGAGAAGATTGGCTAAGGACGAGGTGACGATGCACAATGGTTCCAAAGTCGATGTGATCACCGTCGGCATGCTACCTCTACATCTACCTTCGGGATTAATTTTAGACCTAAATAATTGTTATTTGGTGCCGGCATTGAGCATGAACATTATATCTGGATCTTATCTGATGCGAGACGGTTATTCATTTAAATAAGAGAATAATGGTTGTTCTATTTATATGAGTAATATCTTTTATGGTCATGCACCCTTGATGAGTGGTCTATTTTTACTAAATATTGATAGTAATGATACACATGTTCATAGTATTGAAGCCAAAAGATGCAAAGTTGATAATGATATTGCAACTTATTTGTGGCACTGCCGTTTGGGTCATATTGGTGTAAAGCGCATGAAGAAACTCCATTCTGATGGACTTCTGGAATCACTTGATTATGAATCACTTGGTACTTGCGAACCATGCCTCATGGGCAAAATGACTAAAACTCCATTCTCCGGAACAATGGAGCGAGCAACAGAGTTATTGGAAATCATACATACTGATGTATGTGGTCCAATGAACATTGAGGCTTGCGGCGGATATCGTTATTTTCTCACCTTTACATATGATTTAAGCAGATATGGGTATATCTACTTAATGAAACATAAGTATGAAACATTTGAAAAGTTCAAAGAATTTCAGAGTGAAGTGGAAAATCATCGTAACAAGAAAATAAAGTTTCTATGATCTGATCGTGGAGGAGAATATTTGAGTTACGAGTTTGGTCTTCATTTGAAACAATGCGGAATAGTTTTGCAACACACGCCACCCGAAACACCATAGCGTAATGGTGTGTCCGAACATCGTAATCATACTTTACTAGATATGGTGCGATCTATGATGTTTATTACCGATTTATCACTATCGTTTTGGGGTTATGCATTAGAGACAACTGCATTCACATTAAATAGGGCACCATCAAAATCCGTTGACACGACACCTTATGAACTATGGTTTGGCAAGAAACCCAAGTTGTTGTTTCTTGAGCTGCGATGCTTATGTGGAAAAAAAACTTCAACATGATAAGCTCGAACTCAAATCGGAGAAATGTGTCTTCAGAGGATACCCAAAAGAGACTGTTGGGTACACCTTCTATCACAGATCCGAAGGCAAGATATTTTGTTGCTAAGAATGGATCCTTTCTAGAGAAGGAGTTTCTCTCGAAAGAAGTGAGTGGGATGAAAGTAGAACTTGATGAGGTAATTGTACCTTCTCCCAAATTGGAAAGTAGTTCATCACAGAAATCAGTTCCAGTGATTCCTACACCAATTAGTGAGGAAGCTAATGATGATGATCATGAAACTTCAGATCAAGTTACTACAAAACCTCATAGGTCAACCAGAGTACGGTCCGCACCAGAGTGGTACGATAATCCTGTTCTGTAAGTCATGTTACTAGACCATGACGAACCTACGAACTATGAGGAAGTGATGATGAGCCCAAATTCCGCAAAATGGCTTGAGGCCAGGCAATCTGAGATGGGATCCATGTATGAGAACAAAGTATGGACTTTGATTGACTTGCCCGATGATCGGTGAGTCATTGAGAATAAATGTATCTTCAAGAGTGTAGCGACCCGACCTCAGACGGTCAAGTCTCTGTGCTTAAGTGTCATCCCTAGATCGCTATGCTGACACACACAGTACTCGAGGATTTATAACAGAGGTAAATCACATGTATGAATAACGTAAATACTATTACCTCAATCCATATAGCGGAAGTAATAACAAGATTGTGGATTCCCATCAACACCAACGGCAAAGTTGAGTGTAGAAATCATAACCCTAACGTATCACTTACTCGTTGTAAGATTCCTGCAACATGAGACGTTGCAGCCATTTAGGTCAGTACAATGAATGTACTAGAAAATTCACACCATAAGATAATGATGAATAATAGCTATCACTATATGCATATTTGGCTGGTGGAAAGCTCTAAGTTTACTTTTGCATAAAGCCAATTTTTCCCTACAGCAAAGGAATATATTTTATTTAACTACAAATTTTGTTGAAAACATTGAGAAGGTTCCTCCAACTCAATCCCAATTAGAATAATCAGCAACCCAACCAATTTATTAAAGTAAAGTGTTGAGATCAACATGATGATTCAAGAACTAGATACTCAAGATGTCCATAACCGAGGACACGACTAATCATGATTAGTTTGTACACTCTGCAGAGGTTTGCGCACTTTTCCCCACAAGACTCGATCTCCTCTGTTGGATTTCTTGCACTACAAGGTGTTTCAGAAACGGATGACCGAGACACAGTCTTTCAGAAGCATTAACTCTAACCCTGGGTAGATAGTACAAACCTACATCCCCTACATATGCTAACCTACCACTGGAAGAGGTCATGCAACATACTCAACTATGCTAGAGCTCATAATAGCTTGTGGCTGCACACGGGAGTTTCTAGCATGAATAATCTTATGGTCCCTTTGAGCCTGGGTGGCATTCCATAGGGTGATCACACGGGTCCTCCGGGATCCCCTTGGGCAAGCACTGGATTCTCTAGGTGCCCGGGCAAACCACTAGGTACTCCAGGGTGCCCCTACCATTCCACCCAGATGTGTATTAAAGTAGCCACCTTAAGTTAACCGTTAATTAGAAATCTCACAACTGTGATGGATCTCTCAAACCAACCCACGTCTACGAGCATAGTATAGCAATATAAGCATAACATAGAAGTAACTCCCAGGGTTTGATAATAAACATGGCAATAGGTTCTACCTCATCAACTACTTCCCAATCGCCACATGTTAATAGGATCCTACTCATGCAAAGTTTGAGGGTTGAAACTAATGCATAAAAACTAGGTAACGAAAAGTATGATCAAAGTGTGAACTTGCTTTGTACTGTTGATGAAGATGATTCGCACTCATAACTCTTGATAGTTCTATTCGGCACACTCCGGTCAATCTATCGTGAGCAAGCAATAGTAACCACACATAAGCAATCACTCAAAAGATCGGAAAGAAGGAAGAAGACAATTCAAAAAACATCAAAACCAAGCAAATAGCTCTTGCAACATAAAAAATTCTAACAGTACCAAAATTATGTGAATTTGGCCTTATCATAAAGTTTAGGTCAAGAGCTTCGATCTGCAAAAAGAATCAACTCAGACGGAGTTATAAAACTCAAGTTATGATCAAACGAAGTTCAAATACAAATCTGTTTGAAATCAAATTTTAAACTTTCAAAAACATGTTTAAGTTGTTTTACTGGATTGAGGGTATCGTAACGAACAAGTGGGCGTTGGTTTCGTCTAATTCCGACTAACGAGCAAAAAGTAGTGATCGTTTTAAGACTAGGGACTAATCTGTAAAAATAACACTACGGATAGGTCCCTGGCAGAAATTAAAAAGAAAAAGAAAAAACTACCGAACGAACGTTCGCTACTGAACGCTAACGAATGAATCCGTTCGCTGAGAAGACCTAACCAGCGAACGTTCACTAACTAACTAGGTTAAAAGAAAAACCAGGTTTTAAAACGAAAAACCAAAAAAACCTAAACCCTAAAAGAAATAAACCGGGCCGGGGGGTTTACCGATTCAGCGGTTTGGCCAAGAAAACCGACGGTGACGGTTGACAGCGGCAGCGGCTTTGGCGACGGGTGGCGGTGGCGCGGGGCGGCGGCATTGGCGGCGGAGAGCGAGGTCGCAGCAGTGGGCTACAGCGGCGCGGACGGCGTCAGCTAGCGAGGCGGGGCAACGGACTAGGCGGCGGTGCAGCGTGCTTGCGGCAGCGGCGATGATCTGCGGCGGCGGAAGGCGATGCGAGGAGGAGCGGGGTCGAGGGCGCGACTATTTATGGAGGAGGGCAGCCTCGGGAGGCACGAGGCGTGGAGGAGGGGTCAAGGAGAGGCGGCGGCGGTGTCCGCTTGCGGGACGGCGGCGGCGGGAGTCGGGTGTGCTTGGGACTTGATACGTCTCCAACGTATCTAAATTTTTGATTGTTCCATGCTATTATATTACCCGTTTTGGATGTTTATGGGCTTTATTATACACTTTTATATTATTTTTGGGACTAACCTGTCAACCGGAGGCCCAGCCCAAAATGTTGTTTTATTGCCTATTTCAGTGTTTCGAAGAAAATGAATATCAAATGGAGTCCAAACGGAATGAAACCTTCGGGAGAGTTATTTTTGGAACGGAAGCAACCCAGGAGACTTGGAGTAGACGTCAGGGAAGCTTCGAGGAAGCCAAGAGGCAGGGTGGCGCGCCTCCACCCTCGTGGGTCCCTCATGGCTCCTCTAACCGACTTCTTTCGTCTATATATGTCCATATACCCTAAAAATATCGAGGAACAGAATAGATCGGGAGTTCCGCCGCCAGAAGTCTCCATAGCCACCGAAAACCAATCTAGACCCGTTCCGGCACCCTGTCGGAGGGGGTAATCCCTCTCCGGTGGTCATCTTCATCATCCCGGCACTTTCCATGACGAGGAGGGAGTAGTTCACCCTCGGGGCTGAGGGTATGTACAAGTAGCTATGTGTTTGATCTCTCTCTCTCTCTCTCTCTCGTGTTCTTGATTCTGCACGATCTTGATGTATCGCGAGCTTTGCTATTATATTTGGATCTTATGATGTTTCTCACCCTCTCCTCTCTTGTGATGGATTGAGTTTTCCCTTTGAAGTTATCTTATCGGATTGAGTCTTTAAGGATTTGAGAACACTTGATGTATGTCTTGCATGTGCTTATCTGTGGTGACAATGGGATATCACGTGATCCACTTGAAGTATGTTTTGGTGATCAACTTGCGAATTCCGTGACCTCGTGAACTTATACATAGGGGTTGGCACACGTTTTCGTCTTAACTCTCCGGTAGAAACTTTGGGGAACTCTTTGAAGTTCTTTGTGTTGGTTGAATAGATGAATCTGAGATTGTGTGATGCATATCGTATAATCATACCCCGGATACTTGAGGTGACATTGGAGTATCTAGGTGACATTAGGGTTTTGGTTGATTTGTGTCTTAAGGTGTTACTCTAGTACGAACTCTAGGATAGATTGAACAGAAAGAATAGCTTCGTGTTATTTTACTACGGACTATTGAATAGATCGATGAGAAAGGATAACTTTGAGGTGGTTTCGTACCCTACAATATACAATAATCTCTTCGTTTGTTCTCCACTATTAGTTACTTTGGAGTGACTCTTTTTTGCATATTGAGGGATTTTTATATGATCCAATTATGTTATTATTGTTGAGAGAACTTGCACTAGTGAAAGTATGAACCCTAGGCCTTGTTTCAACGCATTGCAATACCGTTTGTGCTCACTTTTATTATTATTTACCTTGCTGTTTTTGTATTTCCAGATTACAAAAACCATTATCTACTATCCATATTGCACTTGTATCACCATCTCTTCGCTGAACTAGTGCACCTATACAATTTACCATTGTATTGTGTGTTGGGGACACAAGAGACTCTTTGTTATTTGGTTGCAGGGTTGTTTGAGAGAGACCATCTTCATCCTACGCCTCCTACGGATTGATAAACCTTAGGCCATCCACTTGAGGGAAATTTGCTACTGTCCTACAAACCTCTGCACTTGGAGGCCCAACAACGTCTACAAGAAGAAGGTTGTGTAGTAGACATCAAGCTCTTTTATGGCGCCATTGCTGGGGAGGTTAGCGCTTGAAGGTATATCTTTAGATCTTGCAATCGAATCTTTTTGTTTCTTGTTTTATCACTAGTTTAGTCTATAAAAGAAAATTTAAAAAATGGAATTGAGGGTACCTCATATGCTTCATCATTTTAATGTCTTTCATGAAAATAAGGATTCCGATAATTGTGCCAACGTGTTAGAAGAAGAATGCATTAGAATGTTTGGCACTAAATATTTGAATGATGAGCATGATTGCAATGTTGTTAGTATGAACTCTTTGAATATCCATAGTACTAATGATGATTGCACTAGTCATGATGAAAATATCTCTTATAAGCATGTCAATTTTTGTGGAGTGCATAGAGTTTGCAAGTACACACCAAATAGGGAAGATAGATATTGCAAGAGGCATAAGTATTTGGAAACTAAATGGTTGCAATAAAGGCTAGATGTTTGTGCTAAAAATTTAAACTTTCTTAGCCGTACTTGTGAACTTTGCAATGAACGTGGTCATTTAAGTCTCCAATGAAAATTGTTTCATGATCGAATCGTGTCCAAGAATTGTGATGACTTGATTTCCCTTGCATATCATAATGAACTTAGTTTGCTTTTGGGTTATGAAGAAATGAAACGTATAACTAAAGATCTTCCAGAATTTTGTCCTTGATAAAGTTCTTTATTTTGATCTAGAAGAAATTTTTATGTATTATGCGGTGAATTGCATTGAAAATCCTTATATTGCCAATTACATAAAGACAAGAAAACAAATAGAAGATGAGTAGAATACTAATGAAAGGGAAGAGACTTCCCAATATTCTCCTATTATTTCTTATGATGAATCAGGTAACGAGGAGGAGCCTCCTATTCAACCAATCTCATTAATAAGGAGCTCCGAAAAGAGGATAAAACCCACACATGATGTGAAGAAGAAAAAGAAAATACGGAGAAGCAAAGGTAAAAATGTATCCCTCGCAAATAATGTTGCTCCTATTACTCATTGTGATGATGATAATTGTTATACTATTGGTGCTATCCATACTATTAATGATGAGAGTGATTATGCTTATGATATGAAAAGGCCCAAGCTTGGGGATGCTATGTTTGATGAGAATGACAAGTTTGAAAATATATTTGCTGCAATTAATGTTTATCCCAAGCTTGGAGATTCTATGTTTAATGAAGATGATATTTGTAGTCTCCCAAGTTTTGATATGCAAAATTATTATGATGATAGCATGCCTCTTACTTATGATGATTATATTGATGAAAGTGGGTTTGGAAGAGTGTCAACTTTAGGAAGTAATGATCCCACTATTTTGGAGGGTGTTGAATCTTATTGTGATAATTATGAAAGTGGATTTGGATAGGTCGTGACTTTATTTAGTAATGATTCCACTATCTTGGAAGAGGTTTCAATCAATTATGATGAGAACAAAGTTGCTACTTATGATGATTATTGTGATGATGCGTATGCTATAAAAAGTAGTGATGATTATATTTATAAAACTTGTCATGATTATGATTACCCTTTTTCTGAACATTACTCCTTTAATGTGGAAACAATTTATAGTATTCAAGTTTCTTATGATACTCCCACTATTCCGAATGAGAAGAATTTTTCTTATGTGGAGAGTGATAAAATTTCTATGCTTGTAGATCATGAAAAGAATGCTTTATGTGATAGTTATATTTTTGAATTCATTTATGATGCTACTAAAAAATATTATGAGGGAGGAACATATGCTTGTAGGAATTGCAATAATATCAAATTTCCTCTCTATGTGCTTAAAGTTTTAAAGTTATGCTTGTTTTGCCTTTCTGTGCTAGTTGATTATTGTTCCCATAAATTGTTTGCTCACAAAATCCCTATGCATAGGAAGTGGGTTAGACTTAAATGTTCTAGTCATATTCTTCATGATTCTCTCTTTATGTTTCAATTCTTATCTTGTATGTGAGCATCATTGAAATCATCATGCCTAGCTAGGGGCGTTAAACGACAGCGCTTGTTGGGAGGCAACCCAATTTTATTTTTGTTATTTGCTTTTGCTCCTGTTTAGTAATAAATAATTCATCTAGCCTCTTCTTAGATGTTGTTTTATGTTTTAATTAGTGTTTGTGCCAAGTAGAACCTTTGGGAAGACTTGGGTGAAGTCTTTGTGATCTTGCTGTAAAAAACAGAAACTTTAGCGCTCACGAGATTTGCTGCCATTTTTTACTGGAGAGTGTTATTTAGTTAATTCCTTTTGCAGATAATTAATAGATAAATTCCTCACGTCCATAAATTTATTTTAGAATTTTGGGGGTTCTAGAAGTATACGTTTGATCCATATTACTACAGACTGTTCTGTTTTTGACAGATTCTGTTTTCTATGTGTTGTGTGCTTATTTTGATGAATCTATTAGTATCGTAGGGTATGAACCATAGAGAAGTTGAAATACAGTAGATATTACACCAATATAAATAAAGGATGAGTTCACAACAGTACCTAAATGGTGATTTATTTTCTTATACTAATGGACCTTACGAGTTTTCGGTTAAGTTTTGTGTTGTGAAGTTTTCAAGTTTTGGGTAAAGATTCGATGGACTATGGAATAAGGAGTGGCAAGATGATATGTGCCCAAGGAACCTCAAGGTAATATTCAAGGACAACCAAGAGCCTAAGCTTGGGTATGCCCCGGATGGCATCCCCTCTTTCGTCTTCGTCTATCGGTAACTTTACTCGGAGCTATATTTTTATTCACCACATGATATGTGTTTTGCTTGGAGCGTAATTTTATTTTCTTTTATTTTGCTTGCTGCTTGAGTAAAATACCAAGATATAAATTTATTAAATGCTAGAGAGTCTTCACATAGTTGCATAATTGTTCGATTACTCATTGATCTCCACTTATATCTTTCAGAGTAGTTTGTCATTTGCTTTAGTGCTTCAATTATATCCTTTTAGAGCATGGCGGTGGTTTTATTTTGAAGAAATAGATGAACTCTCGTGCTTCACTTATATTATTTTGAGAGTCTTTTAGAACAACATGGTAATTTTCTTTTAGGCATAATAAAAACTTTCATATAACTGCATTGAATACTATGAGAAGTTTGATACTTGATAATTGTTTTGAGATATGGAGATGGTGATGTTAGAGTCATGCTAGTTGAGTAGTTGTGAATTTGAGGAATACTTGTGTTGAAGTTTGTGATTCCCGTAGCATGCACGTATGGTGAACCGTTATGTGATGAAGTCAGAGCATGATTTATTTATTGATTGTCTTCCTTATGAGTGGCGGTCGGGGACGAGCGATGGTCTTTTCATACCAATCTATCCCCCCTAGGAGCATGCGCGTAGTACTTTGTTTCGATAACTAATAGATTTTTGCGATAAGTATGTGAGTTCTTTATGACTAATGTTAAGTCCATGGATTATACGCACTCTGACCCTTCCACATTTGCTAGCCTCTCTATTACCGCGCACTTCTCGCCGGTATCATACACCCACCATATACCTTCCTCAAAACAGCCACCATACCTACCTATTATGGCATTTCCATAGCCATTCCGAGATATATTGCCATGCAACTTTCCACCGTTCCGTTTATTATGACACGCTCCATCATTGTCATATTGCTTTGCATGATCATGTAGTTTACATCATAATTTTGGCAAAGCCACCGATCATAATTCTTTCATACATGTCACTCTTGATTCATTGCACATCCCGGTACACCGCCGGAGGCATTCATATAGAGTCATATTTTGTTCTGAGTATCGAGTTGTAATTCTTGAGTTGTAAGTAAATAAAAGTGTGATGATCATCATTATTAGAGCATGTCCCAGTGAGGAAAGGATGATGGAGACTATGATTCCCCCACAAGTCGGGATGAGACTCGGGATGAAAAAAGAAAAAAGAAAAAAGAGGCCATAAAAAAAGAGAAGGCCCAAAAAAACAAAAAATGAGAGAAAAAGAGAGAAGGGGCAATGCTACTATCCTTTTACCACACTTGTGCTTCAAAGTAGCACCATGATCTTCATGATGGAGAGTCTCCTATGTTTCACTTTCATATACTAGTGGGAATCTTTCATTACAGAACTTGGCTTGTATATTCCAATGATGGGCTTCCTCAAAATGCCCTAGGTCTTCGTGAGCAAGCAAGTTGAATGCACACCCACTTAGTTTATTTTTTGAGCTTTCATACACTTATAGCTCTAGTGCATCCATTGCATGGCAATCCCTACTCACTCACATTGATATCTATTGATGGGCATCTCCATAGCCCTTTGATACGCCTAGTTGATGTGAGCCTATCTTCTCTTTTTTTCTTGTCCACAACCACCATTCTATTCCACCTATAGTGCTATGTCCATGGCTCACGCTCATGCTTTGGATGTTTATGTTGGGGAACGTAGTAATTTCAAAAAAATTCCTACGCACACGCAAGATCATGGTGATGCATAGCAACGAGAGGGGAGAGTGTTGTCCATGTACCCTCGTAGACCGAAAGCGGAAGCGTTAGCACAACGTGGTTGATGTAGTCGTACGTCTTCATGATCCGACCGATCAAGTACCGAACGCACGGCACCTCCGAGTTTAGCACACGTTCAGCCCGATGACGTCCCTCGAACTCCGATCCAGCCGAGTGTTGAGGGAGAGTTTCGTCAGCACGACGGCGTGGTGACGATGATGATGTTCTACCGACGCAGGGCTTCGCCTAAGCACCGTACAATATTATCGAGGTGGACTATAGTGGAGGGGGGCACCACACACGGCTAAAAGATCAAATCAATTGTTGTGTCTTTGGGGTGCCCCCGTGCCCCCGTATATAAAGGAGCAAGGGGGAAGGTGCGGCCAGCTAGGAGGAGGCGCGCTAGGAGGAGTCCTACTCCCACCGGGAGTAGGAATCCCTCCCTTCCTTGTTGGATTAGGAGAAGGGGGGAAAGAGGAGGGAGAGGGGAAGGAAAGGGGGGGGGGCGCCGCCCCCCTCTCCTTGTCCTATTCGGACTAGAGGGGGAGGGGCGCGCGGCCCTGCCCTAGCCACCTCTCCCCTTCTCCACTAAGGCCCACTATGGCCCATTAAGTCCCTGGGGGGTTCCGGTAACCCCTAGGTACTCCGGTAAAATCCCGATTTCACCCGGAACATTTCCAATATCCAAATATAGGCTTCCAATATATCAATCTTCATGTCTCGACCATTTCGAGACTCCTCGTCATGTCCGTGATCACATCCGAGACTCCAAAAAACA
Organism: Triticum aestivum; assembly: GCF_018294505.1. Lineage (NCBI taxonomy): Eukaryota > Viridiplantae > Streptophyta > Magnoliopsida > Poales > Poaceae > Triticum > Triticum aestivum. The sequence continues at coordinate 454,235,547 of NC_057809.1, forward strand.
TTCGGTACATCAAAACTCATAAACTCATAATATAACCGTCATGGAAACTTTAACCGTGTGAACCCTACGAGTTCGAGAACTATGTAGACATGACCGAGACACGTCTCCATTCAATAACCAATAGCGGAACCTGGATGCTCATATTGGCTCCCACATATTCTATGAAGATCTTTATCGGTCAGACCGCATAACAGCATACGTTGTTCCCTTTGTCATCGGTATGTTACTTGCCCGAGGTTCGATCGTCGGTATCTCAATACCTAGTTCAATCTCATCACCGGCAAGTTTGTTTACTCATTCTGTAATACATCATCCCGCAACTAACTCATTAGTTGCAATGCTTGCAAGGATTTAATTGATGTGCATTACCGAGTGGGCCCAGAGATACCTCTCCGATAATCGGAGTGAGAAATCCTAATCTCGAAATACGCCAACCCAACAAATACCTTTGGAGACACCTGTAGAGCACCTTTATAATCACCCAGTTACGTTGTGACGTTTGGTAGCACACAAAGTGTTCCTCCGGTAAACGGGAGTTGCATAATCTCATAGTCATAGGAACATGTATAAGTCATGAAGAGAGCAATAGCAACATACTAAGCGATCAAGTGCTAAACTAACGTAATGGGTCAAGTCATTCACATAATTCTCCTAATGATGTGATCCCGTTAATCAAATGACAACTCATGTCTATGGCTAGGAAACATAACCATCTTTGATCAACGAGCTAGTCAAGTAGAGGCATACTAGTGACACTCTTTTTGTCTATGTATTCACACAAGTATTATGTTTCCGGTTAATACAATTCTAGCATGAATAATAAACATTTATCATGATATAAGGAAATAAATAATAACTTTATTATTGCCCCTAGGGCATATTTCCTTCAGTCTCCCACTTGCACTAGAGTCAATAATCTAGATTACACAGTAATGATTCTAACACCCATGGAGTCTTGGTGTTGATCATGTTTTGCTCGTGGAAGAGGCATAGTCAACGGGTCTGCAACATTCAGATCCGCATGTATCTTGCAAATTTCCATGTCTCCCACCTGGACTAGATCCCAGATGGAATTGGAGCATCTCTTGATGTGCTTGGTTCTCTTCTGAAATCTGGATTCCTTCGCCAAGGCAATTGCTCCAGTATTGTCACAAAAGATTTTCATTGGACCCGATGCACTAGGTATGGCACCTAGATCGGATATGAACTCCTTCATCCAGACTCCTTCATTTGCTGCTTCCGAAGCAGCTATGTACTCTGCTTCACACGTAGATCCCGCCACCACGTTTTGTTTAGAACTGCACCAACTGACAGCTCCACCATTCAATGTAAACACATATCTGGTTTGCGATTTAGAATCATCTGAATCAGTGTCAAAGCTTGCATCAACGTAACCATTTACAATAAGCCCTTTGTCACCTCCATAAATGTTAAACATATCCTTAGTCCTTTTCAGGTATTTCAGGATGTTCTTGACCACTGTCCAGTGATCCACTCCTGGATTACTATGGTACCTCCCTGCTAGGCTTATAGCAAGGCACACATCAGGTCTGGTACACAACATTGCATACATGATAGAGCCTATGGCTGAAGCATAGGGAACATCTTTCATTTTCTCTCTATCTTCTGCAGTGGTCGGGCATTGAGTCTTACTCAACTTCACACCTTGTAACACAGGCAAGAACCCTTTCTTTGCTTGATCCATTTTGAACTTCTTCAAAACTTTGTCAAGGTATGTGCTTTGTGAAAGTCCAATTAAGCGTCTTGATCTATCTCTATAGATCTTGATGGCCAATATATAAGCAGCTTCACCGAGGTCTTTCATTGAAGAACCTTATTCAAGTATCCCTTTATGCTATCCAGAAATTCTATATCATTTCCAATCAGCAATATCTCATCCCCATATAATATCAAAAATGCTACAGAGCTCCCACTCACTTTCTTGTAAATACAGGCTTCTCCAAAAGTCTGTACAAAACCAAATTCTTTGATCACATTATCAAAGCGTTTATTCTGACTCCGAGAGGCTTGCACTACTCCATAAATGGATCGCTGGAGCTTGCATACTTTGTTAGCTCCGTTTGGATCGACAAAACCTTCCGGTTGCATCATATACAACTCTTCTTCCATAAATCCATTCAGGAATGCATTTTTTTACATCCATTTGCCAAATTTCATAATCACAAAATGCGGCAATTGCTAACATGATTCGGACAAACTTAAGCATCGCTACGGGTGAGAAGGTCTCATCGTAGTCAATCCCTTGAACTTGTCAAAAACCTTTCACAACAAGTCGAGCTTTATAGACAGTAATATTACGATCAGCGTCAGTGTTCTTCTTGAAGATCCATTTATTCTCAATGGCTTGCCGATCATCGGGCAAGTCAACCAAAGTCCACACTTTGTTCTCATACATGGATCCCATCTCAGATTTCAGGGCCTCAAGCCATTTTGCGGAATCTAAGCTCATCATCGCTTCTTCATAGTTCGTAGGTTCGTCATGGTCTAGTAACATAACCTCCAGAATAGGATTACCGTACCACTCTGGTGCAGATTTTACTCTGGTTGACCTACGAGGTTGAGTAACAACTTGATCTGAAGTTCCATGATCATCATCATTAACTTCCTCACTAATTGGTATAGACGTCACAGGAACCGGTTTCTGTGATGAACTACTTTCCAATAAGGGATCAGGTATGGTTACCTCATCAAGTTCTACTTTCCTCCCACTCACTTCTTTCGAGAGAAACTCCTTCTCTAGAAAGGATCCATTCTTAGCAACGAAAGTCTTGCCTTCAGATCTGTGATAGAAGGTGTACCCAACAGTCTCCTTTGGGTATCCTATGAAGACACATTTCTCCAATTTGGGTTCTAGCTTATCAGGTTGAAGCTTTTTCACATAAGCATCACAGCCCCAAACTTTAACAAACGACAACTTTGGTTTCTTGCCAAACCACAGTTCATAAGGCGTTGTCTCAAAGGATTTCGACGGTGCCCTATTTAACGTGAATGCGGCCGTCTCTAAAGCATAACCCCAAAATAATAGCGGTAAATCAGTAAGAGACATCATAGATCGCACCATATGTAGTAAAGTACGATTACGACATTCGGACACACCATTACGATGTGGTGTTCCAAGTGGCATGAGTTGCGAAACTATTCCACATTTGTTTTAAATGTAGACCAAACTCGTAACTCAAATATTCTCCTCCACGATCTGATCGTAGAAACTTTATTTTCCTATTACGATGATTTTCAACTTCACTCTGAAATTCTTTGAACTTTTCAAATGTTTCAGACTTATGTTTCATTAAGTAGATATACCCATATCTGCTTAAATCATCTGTGAAGGTGAGAAAATAACGATACCCGCAGCGAGCCTCAATATTCATTGGTCCACATACATCAGTATGTATGATCTCCAATAAATCAGTTGCTCGCTCCATAGTTCCGGAGAAGCGGCGTTTTAGTCATCTTGGCCATGAGGCACGGTTCGCAAGTACCAAGTGATTCATAATCAAGTGGTTCCAAAAGTCCATCAGTATGGAGTTTCTTCATGCACTTTACACCGATATGACCTAAACGGCAGTGCCACAAATAAGTTGCACTATCATTATCAACTCTGCATCTTTTGGCTTCAACATTTTGAATATGTGTATCACTACTATCGAGATTCATCAAAAATAGACCACTCTTCAAGGGTGCATGACCATAAAAGATATTACTCATATAAATAGAACAACCATTATTCTCTGATTTAAATGAATAACCGTCTCGCATCAAACAAGATCCAGATATAATGTTCATGCTCAACGCTGGCACCAAATATCAATTATTTAGGTCTAATACTAATCCCGAAGGTAGATGTAGAGGTAGTGTGCCGACGACGATCACATCGACTTTGGAACCGTTTCCCACGCGCATCGTCACCCCATCCTTGGCCAGTGTTCGCTTAATCCGTAGTCCCTGTTTTGAGTTGCAAATATTAGCAACATAACTAGTATCAAATACCCAGGTGCTACTGCGAGCTCTGGTAAGGTACACATCAATAACATGTATATCACATATACCTTTGTTCACCTTGCCATCCTTCTTATCCGCCAAATACTTGGGGCAGTTCCGCTTCCAGTGACCAGTCTGCTTGTAGTAGAAGCACTCAGTATCAGGCTTAGGTCCAGACTTGGGTTTCTTCTCTTGAGCAGCAACTTGTTTGTTGTTCTTTTTGAAGTTCCCCTTCTTCTTCCCTTTGCCCTTTTTCTTGAGACTGGTGGTCTTATTGACCATAAACACTTGATGCTCCTTCTTTATTTCTACCTCCGCAGCCTTTAGCATTGCGAAGAGCTGGGGAATTGTCTTATCCATCCCTTGCATGTTATAGTTCATCACGAAGCTCTTGTAGCTTGGTAGCAGTGATTGAAGAATTCTGTCAATGACGCTATCATCCGGAAGATTAACTCCCAGTTGAATCAAGTGGTTATTATACCCAGACATTTTGAGTATATGCTCACTGACATAACTATTCTCCTCCATCTTGCAGCTGTAGAACTTATTGGAGACTTCATATCTCTCAATCCGGGCATTTGCTTGAAATATTAACTTCAACTCCTGGAACATCTCATATCCTCCATGAAGTTCAAAATGTCGTTGAAGTCCCGGTTCTAAGCCGTAAAGCATGGCACAACTGAACTATCGAGTAGTCATCAGCTTTGCTCTACCAGATGTTCATAACATCTGGTGTTGCTCCTGCAGCAGGTTTGGCACCTAGCGGTGCTTCCAGGACATAATTCTTCTATGCAGCAATGAGGATAATCCTCAAGTTACGGACCCAGTCCGCGTAATTGCTACCATCATCTTTCAACTTTGCTTTCTCAAGGAACGCATTAAAATTCAACGGAACAATAGCACGGGCCATCTATCTACAATCAACATAGACAAGCAAGATACTATCAGGTACTAAGTTCATGATAAATTTAAGTTCAATTAATCATATTACTTAAGAACTCCCACTTAGATAGACATCCCTCTAATCCTCTAAGTGATCACGTGATCCAAATCAACTAAACCATAACCGATCAACACGTGAAATCAATGGTGAACATCACTATGTTGATTATATCTACTATATGATTCACGCTCGACCTTTGGTCTCAGTGTTACGAGGCCATATCTGCATATGCTAGGCTCGTCAAGTTTAACCTGAGTATTCTGCGTGTGCAAAACTGGCTTGCACCCGTTGTAGATGGACGTAGAGCTTATCACACCCGATCATCACGTGGTGTCTCGGCACGACGAACTGTAGAAATGGTGCATACTCAGGGAGAACACTTATACCTTGAAATTTAGTGGGAGATCATCTTATAATGCTACCGCCGTACTAAGAAAAATAAGATGCATAAAGGATAAACAACACATGCAATCAATATAAGTGATATGATATGGCCATCATCATCTTGTGCCTTTGATCTCCATCTCCAAAGCACCATCATGATCACCATCGTCACCGGCTTGACACCTTGATCTCCATCGTAGCATCGTTGTCGTCTCGCCAACTATTGCTTCTACGACTATCACTACCGCTTAGTGATAAAGTAAAGCAATTACATGGCGATTGCATTTCGTACAATAAAGCGACAACCATATGGCTCCTGCCAGTTGCCGATAACTGTGTTACAAAACATGATCATCTCATAAAACAATTTATATAATCACGTCTTGACCATATCACATCACAACATGCCCTGCAAAAACAAGTTGGACGTCCTCTACTTTGTTGTTGCAAGTTTTACTCAGGGAGAACACTTTTATCTTGAAATTTTGTGAGAGATCATCTTATAATGCTACCGTCAATCAAAGCAAGATAACATGCATAAAAGATAAACATCACATGCAATCAATATAAGTGATATGATATGCCCATCATCATCTTGTGCTTGTGACACCATCTCTGAATCACCGTTATGATCACCATCGTTACCGGTGTGACACCTTGATCTCCATCATAGCAACATTGTCGTCTCGCCAATCTTATGCTTCCACGACTATCGCTACCGCTTACTGATAAAGTAAAGCATTACAGGGCGATTGCATTGCATACAATAAAGTGACAACCATATGGCTCCTGCCGGTTGCTGGTAACTCGATTACAAAACATGATCATCTCATACAATAAAATTTAGCATCATGCTTTGACCATATCACATCACAACATGCCCTGCAAAAACAAGTTAGACGTCCTCTAATTTGTTATTGCAAGTTTTACGTGGCTGCTACGGGCTGAGCAAGAACCGTTCTAACCTATGTATCAAAACCACAACGATAGTTTGTCAAGTTGGTGCTGTTTTAACCTTCGTAAGGATCGGGCGTAGCCACACTCGGTTCAACTAAAGTTGGAGAAACTGACACCCGCCAGCCACCTGTGTGCAAAGCACGTCGGTAGAACCAGTCTCCGTAAGCGTACGCGTAATGTCGGTCTGGGCCGCTTCATCCAACAATACCGCTGAACCAAAGTATGACACGCTAGTAAGCAGTATGACTTATATCACCCACAACTCACTTGTGTTCTACTCGTGCATATGACATCTATGCATAAAACCTGGCTCGGATGCACACGCAAGATCATGGTGATGCATAGCAACGAGAGGGGAGAGTGTTGTCCACGTACCCTCGTAGACCGAAAGCGGAAACGTTAGCACAACGCGGTTGATGTAGTCGCACGTCTTCACGATCCGATCGATCAAGTATCGAACGCACGGCACCTCCGAGTTTAGCACATGTTCAGCCCGATGACATCCCTCGAACTCTCATCCAGCCGAGTGTTGAGGGAGAGTTTCATCAGCACGATGGCGTCGTGACGATGATGATGTTCTACCGACGCAGGGCTTCACCTAAGCACCGCTACAATATTATCGAGGTGGACTAGTGGAGGGGGGCACCGCACATAGCTAAAAGATCAAATCAATTGTTGTGTCTTTGGGGTGCCCCCAGCCCCCGTATATAAAGGAGCAAGGGAGAGGTGCGGTTGGCTAGAAGGAGGCGCGCCAGGAGGAGTCCTACTCCCACCGCGAGTAGGACTCCCTCCCTTCCTTGTTGGATTAGGAGAAGGGGGGAAAGAGGATGGAGAGGGGAAGGAAAGGGGGGGCGCCGCCCCCCCTCTCCTTGTCCTATTCGGAGTAGAGCGGGAGGGGCGCGCGGCCCTGCCCTAGCCGCCTCTCCTCTTCTCCACTAAGGCCCACTATGGCCCATTAAGTCCCCGGGGGGTTCCGGTAACCCCTCGGTACTCCGGTAAAATCCCGATTTCACCCGGAACATTTCCGATATCCAAATATAGGCTTCCAATATATCAATCTTTATGTCTTGACCATTTCGAGACTCCTCATCATGTCCGTGATCACATCCAGGACTCCGAACAACCTTCAGTACATCAAAACTCATAAACTCATAATATAACCGTCATCGAAACTTTAAGCGTGCGGACCCTACGGGTTCGAGAACTATGTAGACATGACTGAGACACGTCTCCGGTCAATAACCAATAGCTCATATTGGCTCCCACATATTCTATGAAGATCTTTATCGGTCAGACCGCATAACAACATACGTTGTTCCCTTTGTCATTGGTATGTTACTTGCCCGAGATTCGATCGTCGGTATCTCAATACCTAGTTCAATCTCATTACCAGCAAGTCTCTTTACTCGTTCCGTAATACTTCATCCCGCAACTAACTCATTAGTTGCAATGCTTGCAAGGCTTTAATTGATGTGCATTACTGAGTGGGCCCAGAGATACCTCTCCAACAATCGGAGTGACAAATCCTAATCTCGAAATACGCCAACCCAACAAATACCTTCGGAGACACCTGTAGAGCACCTTTATAATCACCCAGTTACGTTGTGACGTTTGGTAGCACACAAAGTGTTCCTCTGGTAAACGGGAGTTGCATAATCTCATAGTCATAGGAACATGTATAAGTCATGAAGAAAGCAATAGCAACATACTAAACGATTGAGTGCTAAACTAACGGAATTGGTCAAGTCAATCACATCATTCTCCGAATGATGTGATCCCATTAATCAAATGACAACTCATGTCTATGGCTAGGAAACATAACCATCTTTGATCAACGAGCTAGTCAAGTAGAGGCATACTAGTGACACTCTTTTTGGCTATGTATTCACACAAGTATTATGTTTCCGGTTAATACAATTCTAGCATGAATAATAAACATTTATCATGATATAAGGAAATAAATAATAACTTTATTATTGCCTCTAGGGCATATTTCCTTCAATTTATGGGCTTTATTATAGACTTTTATATTATTTTTGCGACTAACCTATTAACCGGAGGCCCAGCCCAAAATGTTGTTTTATTGCTTATTTCAGTGTTTCGAAGAAAAGGAATATCAAATGGAGTCCAAACAAAATGAAACCTTCGGGAGAGTTATTTTTGGAACGGAAGCAACCCAGGAGACTTGGAGTAGACGTCAGGCAAGCTTCGAGGAAGCCACGAGGAAGGGAGGCGTGCCATACCCCCCTGGGCGCGCCCCCACCCTCATGGGTCCCTCGTGGCTCCCCTAACCAACTTCTTTCGCCTATATATGTCCATATACCCTAAAAATATCGAGGAGGAGAATAGATCGGGAGTTCCGCCGCCAGAAGCCTCCATAGCCACCGAAAACCAATCTAGACCCGTTCCGGCACCTTGCTGGAGGGGGGATCCCTCTCCGGTGGTCATATTCATCATCTCGGTGCTCTCCATGACGAGGAGGGAATAGTTCACCCTCAGGGCTGAGGGTATGTACCAGTAGCTATGTGTTTGATCTCTCTCTCTCTCTCTCTCGTGTTCTTGATTCCGCACGATCTTGATGTATCGCGAGCTTTGCTATTATATTTGGATCTTACGATGTTTCTCCCCTCTCCTCTCTTGTGATGGATTGAGTTTTATCTTTGAAGTTATCTTACCAGATTGAGTCTTTAAGGATTTGAGAACACTTGATGTATGTCTTGCATGTGCTTATCTGTGGTGACAATGGGATATCACGTGATCCACTTGAAGTATGTTTTGGTGATCAACTTGCGAGTTCCGTGACCTCATGAACTTATGCATAGGGGTTGGCACATGTTTTCGTCTTGACTCTCCGGTAGAAACTTTGGGGCACTCTTTGAAGTACTTTGTGTTGGTTGAATAGATGAATCTGAGATTGTGTGATGCATATCGTATAATCATATCCACGGATACTTGAGGTGACATTGGAGTATCTAGGTGACATTAGGGTTTTGGTTGATTTGTGTCTTAAGGTGTTATTCTAGTACGAACTCTAGGATAGATTGAATGAAAAGAATAGCTTCATGTTATTTTACTACGGACTCTTGAATAGATCGATCAGAAAGGATAACTTTGAGGTGGTTTCATACCCTACATTAATCTCTTCGTTTGTTCTCCGCTATTAGTTACTTTGGTGTGACTCTTTGTTGCATGTTGAGGGATTGTTATATGGTCCAATTATGTTATTATTGTTGAGAGAACTTGCACTAGTGAAAGTATGAACCCTAGGCCTTCTTTCAACGCATTGCAATACCATTTGTGCTCACTTTTATCATTATTTACCTTGTTGTTTTAATATTTTAAGATTACAAAAACCATTATCTACTATCCATATTGCACTTGTATCACCATCTCTTCACCGAACTAGTGCACCTATACAATTTACCATTGTATTGGGTGTGTTGGGGACACAAGAGACTCTTTGTTATTTGGTTGCAGGGTTGTTGGAGAGAGACCATCTTCATCCTACGCCTCCCACGGATTGATAAACCTTAGGTCATCCACTTGAGGGAAATTTGCTATTGTCCTACAAACCTCTGCATTTGGAGGCCCAACAACGTCTACAAGAAGAAGGTTGTGTAGTAGACATCAGGACTCCGTCCTGAGGTCAGGGGCGAGCGACGCTGGGCCGGTCGGCTGGCTGGGCCTCGGCCTAGTCGGCGGAGATTCCTTTTTTTGGAACAAAAAATTTATAGACAAATAAAAATTAAACAAAACCAGATAAATTAAAATTTAACATAGGCATATTATATATCAAAATTTTCAGAAAAAGATTTTCTACACGATGAACATTTTTCTAGCGTCTAATAAAGGACACAAAAATTCCAAATAAAGCAAAGAGTTCTATTGTTTCAATAAAATGCCATAAAAATCATTTTAAAAATACCAAAATCATTTCAAATTTATTTCTCTCCAATTTTCTATTGCAGGGAATCATTTTACCCTAATTTCCATATATTTAAGTTTTGGAGAAAAATATTTTGAATAAAACCAAATAACTCTAAATTGAAAATAGTTTCAAAGGAACTTTAAATTTGATCCTTTTAAACTCCCAACTCATATTTCATATGTTTTGAAGAAGTCATTTTATCTTCTCTCGTGAAAATCATTGAGTTGCTTAAAGTTTATGAATTTGAAATATTTTCAAATGAAATTCAAATATTTTCAACAACCTTTTTCATTTAAATAAATGGAAGAAGTCATGACATCTTCTATCTAGGGTTTTGTATTTGAAAAGAATTTGAATTCATGGATATCACAAAATGCAAAATGAAAGTTTGGGAAAGATCTTTTATTCCCTCTCATTTAACTTTCAAAAGTTTTAAAGTTCACTCACTTTCAGTCAATCAATCACACAACAATCAAACAAACAATCAAAACTATCTATTTAATATAACATTCCAAAATTTAGTATTTTGGGATGTTACAAACCTACCACCCTTAAAATGAATCTCGTCCTCGAGATTCAGAGAGGCTAGAAAGAAATAGGTTAGGGTCGGGGTCTTCTCAAAATCCATCGATCATCACAGGGGGTCTGGGGTGCTACCACCCTTAGAAACATGGTTACGGTTCCATCAATACTCATATACTCCATCCTTATTGTTGACAGGGTCAGTCTTCTGAGATCCTCGGGGAAATTACTACTCTGGCTCTTTCGGTAGTGGCATAACCTTTTCCTCCATACTTCTATCCTTTCGTTGGGGTACGGTTATTCCGAGACTGGGTCTTCTTAGCTGACGGGTCTGGCGCCAATACTAATCAACTATCGATATCTCATGGTGGTCATCAATTTATGGTTTCTCCTTGATGTCTACTACACAACCTTCTTCTTGTAGACGTTGTTGGGCCTCCAAGTGCAGAGGTTTGTAGGACAGTAGAAAATTTCCCTCAAGTGGATGACCTAAGGTTTATCAATCCGTAGGAGGCGTAGGATGAAGATGGTCTCTCTCAAGCAACCCTGCAACCAAATAACAAAGAGTCTCTTGTGTCCCCAACACACCCAATACAATGGTAAATTGTATAGGTGCACTAGTTCGACGAAGAGATGGTGATACAAGTGGTATATGGATGGTAGATATAGATTTTTGTAATCTGAAAATATAAAAACAGCAAGGTAACTAATGATAAAAGTGAGCGTAAACGGTATTGCAATGCTAGGAAACTAGGCCTAGGGTTCATACTTTCACTAGTGCAAGTTTTCTGAACAATAATAACATAATTGGATCATATAACTATCCCTCCACATGCAACAAAGAGTTGCTCCAAATTACTAATAGCAGAGAACAAACGAAGAGATTATGGTAGGTGTCGGTGTCAAAACCGACGGATCTCGGGTCGGGGGTCCCGAACTATGCATCTAAGGCGGATGGTAACAGGAGGTAGGGGACACGATGTTTACCCAGGTTCGGGCCCTCTTGATGGAGGTAATACCCTACGTCCTGCTTGATTATTCTTGATGATATGAGTATTACAAGAGTTGATCTACCACGAGATCAAAGAGGCTAAACCCTAGAAGCTAGCCTATGGTCTGATTGTATCTTGTGCTACGGACTAAAACCCTCCTGTTTATATAGACACTGGAGAGGGCTAGGGTTACACAAGGTCGGTTACAAAGGAGGAGATATACATATGCGTATTGCCTAGCTTGCCTTCCACGCCAAGTAGAGTCCTATCCGGACACGAGACGAAGTCTTCAATCTTGTATCTTCATAGTCCAACAGTCCGGCCAAAGGATATAGTTCGGCTGTCCGGAGACCCCCTAATCCAGGACTCCCTCAGTAGCCCCTGAACCAGGCTTCAATGACGATGAGTCCGGCGCGCAGTGTTGTCTTCGGCATTGCAAGGCGGGTTCCTCCTCCGAATACACCATGGAAGAGTTTGAATACAAGGATAGTGTCCGACCCTGCAAAATAAGTTCCACACACCACCGTAGAGAGAATAATATTTCCAAAAATCTAATCTGATGACATGTTTCGACGGCATGACATTACGCCATGGCCCGGTTTTTATTCGAACCGTTTTTCTAAACCAGCTCCGCACATAACACACGAGGCGGTTTCCTTGCACGTCTTGTCAAAGTAGAGATCGTGTTCCCCATATCACGGGATTATCATCAATACAAACGTGGGTAACCCAACCGTGCCTGTTGGTATGACTCCTAGATCTTAGGTAAGTTTTAAACGGCCACGAGGAGGATGCCTGATATTCACCCTCTTTATAAAGGGGACAAGGCTTTTTCTTTTTCTCCTCCCGCGCTCAATCGAATCCTTCCCCCGCCTCGAGTTCTAACACCCAAAGCTCAGGTTAGGTGCTTCGGACCTTTAACTATGTCCGGATCCAACCTTCGAGGTCGGTGGATGCCTTCCTCCGTCTTAGAGGAGGACATCAAGAAGTTGAGAGAGGCCAGATATCTGACCGCCAAAATTACGCACAGGCTGCCCGCCCGAGGGTAGGTCGTCCCTACTCCCGAACCCAACGAGAGTGCTATGTTCATCTCCCACTTCCTCCGAGGACTAGGCCTCGCTCTAGATCCCTTTGTTAGGGGTCTTATGTTCTATCACGGACTGGATTTTCACGATCTGGCCCCGGATTCCCTTCTTCACATCTCGTCATTTATTGTCATATGTGAGGCCTTCCTCCGCATTACCCCTCACTTCGGCCTGTGGCTCAAGACCTTCGATGTGAAGCTGAAGATGATCGAGGGGCAGCTCGCAGCGTGCGAAGGTGCTTTAATAAGCAAAATCGCTGACACTCCATGGCCAGAGGGTTCCTTCCCAGAGGAGTCCGAATTGTGGCAGCGGGAGTGGTTTTATGTCACAGCTCCCCAAAGTGCCAAGTGGGTAGCTGCCCCCACCTTTCGCTCGGCCCCCCCACCGCAACTGATGTCATGGATTAGCAGGGGGCTGAGCTGGGGTCCAGCCAAGGACGTGCCAATACTGCAAAGCTGTATCCGAGATATGTTTGAGAGAGATTTCAGTCTGGTTATGGTAATGCAAGTTATGCTAGTTCGTCGAGTCTAGCCTTACAAACGCCGGCCCCTCCGCATGTGGGAATTCAACCCGGAAGGACCGCGTGCTATTCAGCATTTCCTTGGCATGACGCACGAAGAGATGTACAAATCGTTCTTCGTACCCCAAATAGAGTGTCCGGACACCATCGAGGATGTGGGCCTGAGCTGCAACCGCCCCGCTGCCCAAGTAAGTAATCCCATGCCGAACATGTTGTCCTTTTATTTATCATGGCATCATTCTAAAGAGCCGCCTTTTGACCAGGACTGGATAACAAAGGCGATGATGATCAGGTGTTCGGCCCCCCTTCCTGAGGGCTTGGACAATCCGGTACTGGACAAGATGCTCGAGCCGGCACCTTATCCAGTGTCCTCAAAGGAAGATGATGGGGGGAATAAAGAGGGCGAAAGCGGGCCTCACTCGCTATTTATTCCAGCCGGGGGAATGAGCACCTCCGCGAGGGAGGACAATCAAAGGGAAGAATCTGACATTCTCTCTCCCCGGGGAAGGAAGAGGACTACCTCTGAAGATCCGGAAACTAAGGTTTCCAAACGGGAGAAGAAATCTTCATCGAAGGGTCCTGCCTCGGAGGGTATTCTTGCCGCACAATGTCCGCGTGGGGATCAGCCCTCTACCGAGCTGTAAGTAATCAAAAAGTACTTAATAGTGAAAACATCCTACCTTACTTCCGAAGACAATAACCGATGCTTATAAATTGTAGTCCAGATCGTAGCCCTTCTCGACAGAGTTCATCTTCGGGGGATCTTCTTCCAGAGATGATGCAGAGCGAAACGCCTCCCCCGGACACCCCGCCTCAAGAAGCGGGCGACCTTGAAGTGTCGTCGTGAAGGGTATCTCCGGATCCATTAGGGCCAGAGGATAACCCTTTGGCTGCCCAGAATCCTCAGTATCCGGATCCTAAGGAGAGCGACAGCAAGGGTCCATACAGTGTGTGGTCGGACACGCTGAAGGATCTTCTGGGGAAAGTGGCCGTCTCGGAAGCGCATCGTACGCTAATGGGTACAGTAATTGAAAGGATTTCATTCACTAAAAGCGGTTTGCATGAAGCCTTTATGCATCTGCTGAAAGGCTTCGAAGTACGTGAAATAATGTATGTTTTTAACAGTACCACATATGTTAGGTATGCCCTATGCAGATAGTAGCCCCTGAGACTCTGGTTGTCATCGAAAACAGCGGCAAACATAGGATCATAGTCCTAGGTAATAGCCAGACCGCCTTCATGTGCAGGTGGCTAAAGCTCCGGTGGCTAGCCGGACTAATGGGTTTGCCGAGCTAAAGCGGCAACTTGATGCCGCAGATGCCGACATCGTGCTTGTCAACAAGCGGCTTGACGAGGCACGGGGTGAGTAATTTTTCTAGTGATCGTCACATAATAAGAGTAGCATGATGCCAGTATCTTTAATATGTTGTGACTGCAGATGGAGCTACCACCGTGGAGACCCTTCGAGCGGAGCTTGCCCGAGCCAAGGAGCAAGCGAGGAGTAGCAATGCGGCCGCTTTAAAGGTGGCCGAAGAGTTAAGGGCCGAACAGGCTGCGCATTGTGAGAGGAAGGAAAAAATAGCCAAGATGGCTGTAGAGATAAAAGATGCCGCTGACCGTTACCAGCTTCTTGAAGAAGAAAACCGGGTAAAGGCGACGGATCTGGAGAAGGCCCTGGTGGCTGCCAAGGAAGCCCGCTCCAAAATTAGACCGGCGAAGGAGGAGCTGAATCAAGCTGCAAATATCGTGCCTGGGAAGCCCTTCTTGTTGCGGACTAAGTTTGGAGATCCGAAGTATGCTCCTCTAGACCAGGTATGGAGTTCTGCGGATGCGTACATGGATTTGGATGCAAGTGCTGCTGATGCGGCCGAGTACTTCAAGGATCAGAAAGGTCCTGAAGTGGAAAAGATGTTCTGGTCATAGTTTCACGCTCCAGTCCGTCCGCTGCTGTTGAATGAGCGATTGGCCGAGTGTGCCGAGCTCCATAGGTTATCCGAACTTGCCATGAGGTCCGTTGTGGATCACCTATGGCCCGGAGGGGCAAGTCCGAATAGCTACTTTAGCTTAGTGCAACAATTCCTTGGTGTTGTGCCACGCATTGATGCTGTAAAGAGATCGGCGTGCATAGAAGGTGCGCAGATGGCCCTTGCCCGTGTGAAGACATACTGGGCGGAGATGGATGCCACCACTGTTGTGACACAGGGTTCGACCGTAGGCCGAGTGGCTGCCGAGCACTACTTTGAAGAAGTTCTTGAAGGCGCTCGTTCAGTAGAGGCTCAGTGCTTGAAGAATATTATGTTCCAGTGACATGTATTCCCATTGTACAAACAATGTTTTATTGAATTATCAAGGCTGTATTTATACTTTTGCCCGAAAGTACTATGATGCCTCATGTGCGGCCATTTATGTATATATGTGTAGTCATCGGCTTCCTCCCCTATGTGTAGTCATCGGCTTCCTCCCACACTTGATCCAATGTCTTGGTCTGCTAAGGAGGTGATAGCGCAGCCAACGAGGCAATCGGACTATATTGCTTTAACACTTTCACTTAGCCATAGGACTTTGACAGTGGGGCTACTATATAGCCCCTGGTACTTCTGCGCTCGTCCGAATACGGGGCGCGTACGTACATGACCAGGAAACGGCCCTTCGTTAATGCGGAGGAATCCCAAAGATTCCGATGAGTCATCGAGTGGTTGACCAGTCTCTCGCTATATCATGACAATCAGTTTTCGGGTTTCTCTACTGAGGTGCTCATCCGGATGAACCAGGGCACAATCGTAGTAGTTCTCCCAGTGCTACCTTAGCCGATATAACGGAACGTAAGGTACCAAAACGTGGGAGCTGGGCAAACCCAACATTTGACCAAAGACATGATTCGAAGCTGATGCATATAGGGCCAAACTCGCGACGCCGAACACTCCCTAAGGTGTTCGGTCTTTATAACATATACCAAACTAAACAATGCCCTTAATAAGAAACCCCATGTGTCCAGGTACGTGCAAAATTCTGGCATGGCCACATGCCAATAACGCCAGCATCCTTCTCGGTTGTGTGGAGTATCCGGAGGTTGTGAGCAACAAGAGACAGTAAAAAAGGTTTACAAAGGGTCTTAATCTAAAAAGAAACCTTTGGGCGGGTCCCTGCTGCACGTCTACGCCTGTATCTCCGTTGTGCCGTGTCCTGGACGGGTGTAGCACGATTGTCATCTGCAAAAGGAAAGAACTTAGGTGAAAGTTGCCGTGCCAAAAAGAAGAGTTGGTTATTATCAATGAACTATCAAAATTCAAGAGAAGCGAAATTGAGCCGGGCTGGCCCTGGTTACACGCGGGAAGCCCCTGGTATCGTTTATGAGGGTTCGAAAACCAATCTCATGTATATATGATGGAATGCCGGATTCGTTTGACCGTGTCCGTGGTCTTGACGACCTGCCATTTTTCTGGTTGGTGAGGCCGTCTAGTTTGCGGCTGCTAGAGCCGCCGCATCCTCTTCCGTGTGTGGGAAGCGTTCGGTATTTCCGCTAACCGAGATGATGCCACGTGGACCGGTCATCTTAAGCTTGAGAAAAGCATAATGCGGTATTGCGTTAAAACGAGCGAAAGCCGTTCTTCCAAGTAGTGCTTGATAGCCAGTTCGGAATGGGCAATGTGAAAAGTTAACCTTCCGCTTCGGAAGTTATCGGGAGAACCGAATACTACCTCTAGTAGTAGAGAGCCTGTACAGCGGGCCTCTTGGCCTGGTATTACTCCCTTGAAGGTAGTATTATTGTGGCTTATTTGTGTCGGGTCTATCCCCATTTTGCGGATTGTGTCTTGATATATCAGATTTAGATCACTTCCGCCGTCCATGAGGACCCGTGTGAACTGGTACCCATTTATTATTGGGTCTAACACCAAGGCCGTCCATCCTTCGTGTCGGATATTTGTCTCGTGATCCCTACGATCAGAAGTGATCGGGCAGGCCAACCAGGAGTTGAACCTAGGGGTGACGGGCTCTATGGCGCGTGTGCCTCAGAGTGCATGCTTGCTTCTCCTCTTTGTCACATGGATCACGTTTACTGTTTTAACCTTTGGTGGGAACTTTTTTTGTCCTCCGACGCTTTGCTGGCGAGGCTCATCCTCGTCTTCGCTTGGTGTTTCTTCCCCTTTGTGTTCGGCGTTTAGCTTACCGGCCTGCTTGAAGACCCAACATTCTCGGTGGGTATGATTTGCAGGTTTGTCTGGAGTGCCATGAATCTGATAGAGTTTGTCAAGAATTTTGTTCAAGCCAGATTGTCCTTCTCCGCTGCCTTTGAAAGGCTTTATCTGCTGACCTGGTCGAGAGCCCCTAAATCCGGCGTTTACCGCCGTGTTATCTGGGCTACCTTCTTTAATTCGACGCTTGTTTTTGTTGCGTCGTGGTTTACCATTTCAATCCCTGACTTCGGATGTGCTTGGGTCGCTGGTGCTGCTACGGGCCAACCATCTGTCCTCGCCCGCACAAAAGCAGGTCATGAGGCTTGTTAGGGCTGCCATTGTTCTCGGTTTTTCTTGACCGAGGTGTCTGGTGAGCCATTCGTCTCGGACGTTGTGTTTAAAAGCTACTAAGGCTTTGGCGTCCGGACAGTCGACGATTTAGTTCTTCTTGGTGAGGAACCTATTCCAAAGCTTTCGGGTGGACTCTTCGGACTGTTGGATTATATGACTTAAATCATCTGCATCCGGAGGTCGGAGATAAGTTCGTTGAAAATTGGCCCGAAAAGCGTCCTCGAGCTCCTCCCAACTTCCAATTGAGTTTTCAGGGAGGCCTTTCAGCCAGTGCCGAGCTGGCCCTTTAAGCTTGAGGGGCAAGTATTTAATGGCATGGAGATCGTCTCCACGAGCCATATGAATATGGAGGATGAAGTCCTCTATCCAGACTCCAGGGTATGTGGTTCCGTCGTACGCCTCTATGTTCACCGGTTTGAATCCCTCTGGGAATTCGTGATCCAGCACCTCATCGGTGAAACATAAGGGGTGTGCGGCACCCCTGTATTGGGATGTGCCATGGTGTTCGGACGGTTGTAGTGTTCGGTGTTGGTTTTGTACCATAGCGCGCTTCCTAGATCCATAGATAGATCTGGTCGCGCCGGATTTTTGATGCAAGTTCTCACGTAGATCGTGTGTTGACTTATGCGCGACTTTGTTAGCCGCTCTATTGCATTCACAAGGTGGTGTATCCGGCCGGTTGGCTGTATCACACTTCGGCTGTATGGGCTCTAAGGCCTCATCGTCGAATTCCGGTAATAGCTTGCGCTTTGGATAGCTATTTTTATGGTAACTTCCACCATACTTTGTTACTTTTTCCACTTGCTGTTGAGCATATCTTGTGCGACCTTGAGCCTTTGATTCTGTTTCTTCAGGCTCCTCGCTGTGGCAATAAGCCTTCTGCGGAGGTTTTCTTGCTCCAAGTGTGTTTCCGGGATGATGTGTGCATCTTCGTCCGGACTGTTTTCTTCCCCAGACGGGGTTTGATGAGGCTTATCCTTGGCGCCGTCGTGGTCGGACGTCAGATCCGTACTATGTTTGCATCTTGATCGTGCTCTGCCACCGGGGTGGTGCAGTCGTCGTTTCTTCTAGAGTCGACTAGACTGTTATTTCCTCTTGCGCTGTTATCGCTGTTTTTGCTATGGCGGGACTTAGAGCGGCGCTGCTGACGTCGGCGCCGGGGTTGCTTGGAGGGTGCATCCTCCACTGTCTCTTTGCCATTGCCCTCTCTAGGTGTATCCACCATGTATACGTCATGTGATGAAGTGGTCGTCCAGCGCCCTATGGGTGGTGGTTCCTGTTCGTCTCCTACATTGTCGTCCATACTGTCGATGTCTTCGGAGTCGAAATCGAGCATGTCGGTTAAGTTGTCGACAGTGGCTACTAAGTGGGTGGTGGGTGGGCAATGAATTTCTTTGTCGTCCGCATCCCATTCTAGCTGGACATAGTTCGGCCAAGGTTCTCCTGACAGGGAGAGAGACCTTAATGAATTTAGCACATCTCTGAAAGGTGAGTGCTGAAAGATATCCGCGGAGGTGAACTCCATGATCGGCGCCCCGTCAGATTCGAAAGGCATGGATGTAGGCGGCTTGGAGTCCGTGGCTGGGGATAAATCCAGTGGTGCGGCGACGCGGCTCTCGAAAGGGGTGAAGTCAGTATCTGGCTCTATCGCCACTGAGAGTGCGGCCTCCGTGGCGGGGTCTATCCCTCCGCTCTCGGATGGTGCGATTTGCTCCGGATTAACGGCCAGAGTAGCCACGGATGCGATCTCCCGAACACTGTCCGACGACAGAGTTACGTCTTGCTCGTCGCAACTGTGCGGCGCGTCCGGCATGGGCTCGAATCTGTCGAAGATCAAGTCTCCGCGTATGTCGGCCGTGTAGTTCAAGTTTCCAAATTTGACCTGATGGCCAGGGGCGTAGCTTTCGATCTGCTCCAGATGGCCAAGCGAATTGGCCCACAGTGCAAAGCCGCCGAATACGATGATCTGTCCGGGGAGGTAAACCTCACCCTGGATCGCATCGCTAGCGATGATCGAAGGAGCCATCAAGCCTTATGGTGACAACACAGTGGAACTCTCAATGAAAGCACCAATGTCGGTGTCAAAACCGGCGGATCTCGGGTAGGGGGTCCCGAACTGTGCGTCTAAGGCGGATGGTAACAGGAGGCAGGGGACACGATGTTTACCCAGGTTCGGGCCCTCTTGATGGAGGTAATACCCTACGTCCTACTTGATTATTCTTGATGATATGAGTATTACAAGAGTTGATCTACCACGAGATCAAAGAGGCTAAACACTAGAAGCTAGCCTATGGTCTGATTGTATCTTGTGCTACGGACTAAAACCCTCCGGTTTATATAGACACCGGAGGGGGCTAGGGTTACACAAGGTCGGTTAAAAAGGAGGAGATATACATATCCGTATTTCCTAGCTTGCCTTCCACGCCAAGTAGAGTCTTATCCGGACACGAGACGAAGTCTTCAATCTTGTATCTTCATAGTCCAACAGTCCGGCCAAAGGATATAGTCCGGCTGTTCGGAGACCCCCTAATCCAGGACTCCCTCAGTAGGGTACGAAACCACCTCAAAGTTATTCTTTCCAATCAATCCGTTGGACTATTCCTATAAGTGTCACAAACAGCCCTAGAGTTCATACTAGAATAACACCTTAAGACACAAATCAACCAAAACCCTAATGTCACCTAGATACTCCAATGTCACCTCAAGTATCCATGGGTATGATTATACGATATGCATCACACAATCTCATATTCATCTATTCAACTAACACATAGAACCTCAAAGAGTTCCCCAAAGTTTCTACTGAAGAGTCAAGACGAAAACATGTGCCAACCCCAATGCATAGATTCCAAAGGTCACGGAACCCGCAAGTTGATCACCAAAACATACATCAAGTGTTCTCAAATCCTTAAAGACTCAATCCGATAAGATAACTTCAAAGGGAAAACTCAATCCATTACAAGAGAGTAGATGGGGAGAAACATCATAAGATCCAACTATAATAGGAAAGCTCACGGTACATCAAGATCGTACCAGCTCAAGAACACGAGAGAGAGAGATCAAACACATAGCTACTGGTACATACCCTCAGCCACGAGGGAGAACTACTCCCTCCTCGTCATGGCAAGCACCGGGATGATGAAGATGGCCACCGGAGAGGGATTGCCCCACCGGCAGGGTGCCAGAACGGGTCTAGATTGGTTTTCGGTGGCTACGGAGGCTTCTGGCGGCGGAATTCCCGATCTAATGTCGTCTCCGATAGTTTTAGGGTATATGGATATATATAGGCAGAAGAAATACATCAGGGGGCCCACGAGGGTGGAGGGCGCGCCCCCCTGCCTCGTGCTCTCCTCGTTGATCCCCTGACGTGCACTCCAAGTCTCCTGTATGATTTCTTTCCAAAATTAACTTTTCCGAAGGTTTCATTCCGGTTGGACTCCGTTTGATATTCCTTTTCTGCGAAACGCTGAAATAAGGGAAAAACAGAAACTAGCACTGGGCTCTGGGTTAATAAGTTATTCCCAAAAATCATATAAAATAGCATATAAAACATCCAAGGTTGATAATATAATAGCATGGAACAATCAAAAATTATAGATACGTTGGAGATGTATCAGCATCCCCAAGCTTAATTCCTACTCGTCCTCGAGTAGGTAAATGATAAAAACAGAATTTTTGATGTGGAATGCTACCTAACATATTTATCCATGTAGTTCTCTTTATTGTGGCAAGAATATTCAGATCCATAAGATTCAAGACAAAAGTTTAATATTGACATAAAAATAATAATACTTCAAGCATACTAACCAAGCAATTATGTCTTCTCAAAATAACATGGCCAAAGAAAGCTATCCCTACAAAATCATATAGTCTGGCTATGCTCCATCTTCACCACACAAAGTATTTAAATCATGGACAACCCCGATGACAAGCCAAGCAATTGTTTCATACTTTTGATGTTCTCAAACTTTTTCAATCTTCACGCAATACATGAGCGTGAGCCATGGACATAGCACTATAGGTGGAATAGAATGGTGGTTGTGGAGAAGACAAAAAGGAGACTAGGCGTATCAACGGGCTATGGAGATGCCCATCAATAGATATCAATGTGAGTGAGTAGGGA
This sequence comes from Triticum aestivum, assembly GCF_018294505.1. NCBI lineage: Eukaryota > Viridiplantae > Streptophyta > Magnoliopsida > Poales > Poaceae > Triticum > Triticum aestivum. The sequence continues at coordinate 454,257,529 of NC_057809.1, forward strand.
TTGCCATGTAACGGGTGCACTAGAGCTATAAGTGTATGAAAGCTCAAAATGCAACTAAGTGGATGTGCATCCAACTCGCTTGCTCACGAAGACCTAGGGCATTTTGAGGAAGCCCATCATTGGAATATACAAGCCAAGTTCTATAATGAAAGATTCCCACTAGTATATGAAAGTGACAACATAGGAGACTATCTATCATGAAGATCATGGTGCTACTTTGAAGCACAAGTGTGGTAAAAGGATAGTAGCATTGCCCATTCTCTCTTTTTCTCTCATTTTTTTGTTTTTTGTTTTTTTTGTGGGCCTTCTCTCTTTTTTATGGCCTCTTTTTTTCTCTCCCTTTTTTTAATTTTTCGTTCGGAGTCTCATCCCGACTTGTGGGGGAATCATAGTCTCCATCATCCTTTCCTCACTGGGACAATGCTCTAATAATGATGACCATCACACTTTTATTTACTTACAACTCAAGAATTACAACTCGATACTTAGAACAAAATATGACTCTATATGAATGCCTCCGGCGGTGTACCGGGATGTGCAATGACTCGTGAGTGACATGTATGAAAGAATTATGAAAGGTGGCTTTGCCACAAATACAATGTCAACTACATGATCATGCATAGCAATATGACAATGATGGAGCGTGTCATAATAAACGGAACGGTGGAGTGTTGCATGGCAATATATCTCGGAATGGCTATGGAAATGCCATAATAGGTAGGTATGGTCGCTGTTTTGAGGAAGGTATATGGTGGGTTTAAGGTACCGACGAAAGTTGCGCGGTACTAGAGAGGCTAGCAATGGTGGAAGGGTGAGAGTGCGTATAATCCATGGACTCAACATTAGTCATAAAAGAACTCACATACTTATTGCAAAAATCTATTAGTTATCAAAGCAAAGTACTATGCGCATGCTCCTAGGGGAATAGATTGGTAGGAAAAGACCATCGCTCGTCCCTGACCGCCACTCATAAGGAAGACAATCAATAAATAAATCATGCTCCGACTTCATCACATAACGGTTCACCATACGTGCATGCTACGGGAATCACAAACTTCACCACAAGTATTTCTCAAATTCACAACTACTCAACTAGCATGACTCTAATATCACCATCTTCATATCTCAAAACAATTATCAAGTATCAAACTTCTCATAGTATTCAATGCTCTTTATATGAAAGTTTTTATTATATCCCTCTTGGATGCCCATCATATTAGGACTAAATTCATAACCAAAGAAAATTACCATGCTGTTTGGGGCTCTCAAAATAATATAAGTGAAGCATGAGAGATCAATTATTTCTATAGAATAAAACCACCACCGTGCTCTAAAAGATATAAGTGAAGTACTAGAGCAAATGACAAACTACTCCAAAAGATATAAGTGAAGATCAATGAGTAGTTGAATAATTATGCAACTATGTGAAGACTCTCCCATTTAATAATTTCAGATCTTGATATTTTATTCAAACAGCAATGAAAACAAAGTAAAATGACATTCTAAGAATGGCAAACATCATGTGAAGAAGCAAAAACTTAGGATCAACCGAAACTAACCGATAGTTGTTGAGGAAGAAGGGTGGGATGCCGACCGGGGCATCCCCAAGCTTAGACTCTTGAGACTTCTTGAAATATTATCTTGGGATGCCTTGGGCATCCCCAAGCTTGAACTTTTCTGTCTCCTTAATTCCTCTCATATCACGGTCTCCCTAAATCTCAAAAGCTTCATCCACACAAAACTCAACAAGGACTCGTGATATAATTTAGTATAAACCAATGCAAAAACCTTATCATACTCTACTGTAGCAAATCACTAAAATTATTATTCAACATTGCATACTAAATGCCTTTGCATATTTAATAGTCCTATCCTCAAATAGAATCATTAAAGAAGCAAACATATGCAAACATAACAGCAATCTGCCTAAGCAGGACAGTCTGTAAAGAGTGCAGCCAGATCCATACTTCCCTACCTCCAAAAATTACGAAAGAAAATTCCCACTGTATTAAATTTATCAGAGCTTATTATGCAAAAGGTTTCAACATTTTATCACATTCTGACTTTTCTAGGGAATTTTTGCAACAGCGGTAAACTTTCTGTTTTCAAACAGCAACATGTGGACTTGTAAAATAGGCATAGTAAAGGCTATCAATGCCACTTTTATTGAAATAATAGATGCAAAACATTGTTCTAAATAACAGCAAGCAAATCCTAACAAAATAAATTGACGCTCCAAGCAAAACACATATCATGTGGTGAATAAAAATATAGCTCCAAGTTAAGTTACCGATGAACGAAGTCGATAGAGGGGATGCCTTCCGGGGCATCCCCAAGCTTTGACTTTTATGTGTCCTTAGATTATCTTGGGGTGACATGGGCATCCCCAAGCTTAGACTCTTGCCACTCCTTGTTCCATAATCCATCAAATCTTTTACCCAAAACTTGAAAACTTCACAACACAAAACTCAAAATAGAAAATCTCGTGAGCTCCGTTAGCGAAAGAAAACAAAACACCACTTCAAGGTACTGTACTGAACTCATTATTTATTTATATTTGTGTTAAACCTAATGTATTCCAACTTCTATATGGTGTATAAACTCTTTTACTAACCATAGATTCATCAAAATAAGTAAACAACACATGAAAAACAGAATCTGTCAAAAACAGAACAGTCTGTAGTAATCTGTAACTAACGCAAACTTCTGGAACCCCAAAAATTCTAAAATAAATTTCTGGACGTGAGTAATTTATATATTAATCATCTGCAAAAAATAATTAACTAAATATCACTCTCCAAATAAAAATGGAAGCATTTCTCGTGAGCGCTAAAGTTTCTGTTTTTTACAGCAAGATCAAAAAGACTTTCCCCAAGTCTTCCCAGCGGTTCTACTTGGCACAGACACTAATTAAACACAAAAAAACACAACCAAAACAGAGTCTAGATAATTTATTTATTACTAAACAGGAACAAAAATAAAATAACAAAAATCAAATTGGGTTGCCTCCCAACAAGCGCTAACATTTAACGCCCCTAGTTAGGCATGATGATTTCAATGATGCTCACATAAAAGATAAGAATTGAAATATAAAGAGATCATCATGAAGAATATGACTAGCACACTTAAGTCTAACCCACTTCCTACGAATAGGGATTTTGTGAGCAAACAACTTATGGGAACAAGAATCAACTTGCATAGGAAGGTAAAACAAGCATAACTTCAAAATTTTCAACACATAGAGAGGAAACTTGATATTATTGCAATTCCTACACGCATATGTTCCTCCCTCATAATAATTTTTAGTAGCATCATGAATGAATTCAACAATATAACCAGCACCTAAAGCATTCTTTTCATGATCTACTTGCATAGAAGTTTTACTACTCTCCACATAAGCAAATTTCTTCTCATGAATAGTAGTGGGAGCAAACTCAGCAAAATAACTATCATGTGAGGCATAATCCAATTGAAAAATAAAATCATGATGACAAGTTTCAGGGATATCATTATTCTTTATAGCATACAAGTCATCACAATAATCATCATAGATAGCAACTTTGTTCTCATAATCAATTGGAACCTCTTCCGAAATAGTGGATTCATCACAAAATAAAGTCATGACCTCTCCAAATCCACTTTCATCAATATAATCATCATAAATAGGAGGCACTCTTTCATCATAATAAATTTTCTCATCAAAACTTGGGGGACAAAAAATATCATCTTCGTCAAACATAGCTTCCCCAAGCTTGTGGCTTTGCATATCATTAGCATCATGGATATTCAAGGAATTCATACTAACAATATTGCAATCATGCTCATCATTCAAAGATTTAGTGCCAAACATTTTAATGCATTCTTCTTCTAACACTTTGGCACAATTTTCCTTCCCATCATACTCACGAAAGATATTAAAAAGATCAAGCGTATGAGGTAAACTCAATTCCATATTTTTTGTAGTTTTCTTTTATAAACTAAACTAGTGCTAAAACAATAAACAAAAAGATTCGATTGCAAGATCTAAAGATATACCTTCAAGCGCTAACCTTCCCGGCAACGGTGCCAGAAAAGAGCTTGATGTCTACTACACAACCTTCTTCTTGTAGACGTTGTTGGGCCTCCAAGTGCAGTGGTTTGTAGGACAGTAGCAAATTTCTCTCAATTGGATGACCTAAGGTTTATCAATCCGTAGGAGTCGTAGGATGAAGATGGTCTCTCTCAAGCAACCCCGCAGCCAAATAACAAAGAGTCTCTTGTGTCCCCAACACACCCAATACAATGGTAAATTGTATACGTGCACTAGTTCGGCGAAGAGATGGTGATACAAGTAGTATATGGATGGTAGATATAGATTTTTGTAATCTGAAAATATGAAAACAGCAAGGTAACTAATGATAAAAGTGAGCGTAAATGGTATTGCAATGCTAGGAAACAAGGCCTAGGGTTCATACTTTCACTAGTGCAAGTTTTCTAAACAATAATAACATAATTGGATCATATAACTATCCCTCAACATGCAACAAAGATTCACTCCAAAGTCACTAATAGCGGAGAACAAACGAAGAGATTATGGTAGGGTACAAAACCACCTCAAAGTTATTCTTTCCAATCAATCCGTTGGACTATTCCTATAAGTGTCACAAATAGCCCTAGAGTTCGTACTAGAATAACGCCTTAAGACACAAATCAACCAAAACCCTTATGTCACCTAGATACTCCAATGTCACCTCAAGTATCCGTGGGTATGATTATATGGTATGCATCACACAATCTTAGACTCATCTATTCAACCAACACATAGAACCTCAAAGAGTGCCCCAAAGTTTCTACCGGAGAGTCAAGACGAAAACGTGTGCCAACCCCTATGCATAGATTCCCAAGGTCATGGAACCAGCAAGTTGATCACCAAAACATACATCAAGTGTTCTCAAATCCTTAAAGAATCAATCCGATAAGATAACTTCAAAGGGAAAATTCAATCCATTACAAGAGAGTAGAGGGGGAGAAACGTCATAAGATCCAACTATAATAGCAAAGTTCATGATACATAAAGATCGTACCACCTCAAGAACACGAGAGAGGGAGAGAGAGAGAGAGAGATCAAACACATAGCTACTGGTACATACCCTCAGCCCCGAGGGAGAACTACTCCCTCCTCATCATGGAGAGCACCGGGATGATGAAGATGGCCACCGGAGAGGGATTGCCCCTCCGGCAGGGTGCCGGAACGGGTCTAGATTGGTTTTCGGTGGCTACGGAGGCTTCTGGCGGCGGAACTCCCAATCTATTGTTGTCTCTGATTGTTTTAGGGTATATGGATATATATAGGCGGAAGAAATACATCAGGGGGCCCATGAGGGTGGAGGGCGCGCCCAGGGGGGTGGGCGCTCCCCCTGCCTCGTGCTCTCCTCGTTGATCCCCTGACGTGCACTCCAAGTCTCCTGTATTGCTTTCTTTCCAAAAATTACTTTTTCTAAGGTTTCATTCCGTTTTGACTCCGTTTGATATTCCTTTTAAGGGGAAAACAGAAACTGGCACTGGGCTCTGGGTTAATAGGTTAGTCCCAAAAATCATATAAAATAGCATATAAACATCCAAGGTTGATAATATTATAGATACGTTGGAGACGTATCACTCCTGCAGGAAAAATGGGTCTGGGCCTCATCCTCACCGTATATCCTACGTGTGGCAACGGCTGCCTTGTACAAGGAAAAATACTTATACCATCCTAAGGTTCAAACAAGGTTTTGACCGTCGTCGCTCTACTATAGGTAAGTCACTCAGATTTACCATCCTATATAGCAAGGCGAATAATAAGAGTAAGTCGGTATGGTGATCAGTCCATCCCTTACCCAAATCATTACCTTGTATATGGTTTAGCAAATCTTGCATTCTAACACTCAGTCATCCTCACATGCTTTGCATAATTTATTTTGTCGACGAGCTAAGTTCGGATAAATCCATTTATTCTGCAAGCCAAACAAACATCTATCGTACTTCACCACTCCCAGGTTTTGCGTTACTCCTAAAAAATCATCTATTGATAAAATCGTAACTTCTTCCAGGGTTTTTCCTTCAACAAGAATGTGCTTGCTTCTTGGTAGGTCCTGGGGCCTGTGGGTTATGGCCCATCTCATCACTTGTAAACCTTGAACTCATCATCGGGGCAACTAGTCATTATTCCAATATCCAGCTTCCCAACATTCTTAAATCCATCTGATTCTACTGTCTTTCTCCCTTCTATTGGTACCAAACTAAGACGTGATTACTCAGACTCATCACGGGGTTACTATTGCTCCATATTACCAACATTCAACCTCCTTTATATCCAATAGTACTTCATCCCTTCATACTCTTGGGGTATCCCACTCATCGAGACAAAACTCATACTTATTTTGTCCGAAATCCACTCCGTGGAATATCATTATCTTTTCCAGGGGTCAAGGGTCCTCACAGATACTACCACCCTTAAAATGCACAAGCTCATCCATAGACCATATTTCTCATATCCTCGAAAATGGTCAAAATCTTTCTTCATAGAGTAACAACTCATAAAAATCCAAATTAGTACCAACGATGATAACTTTATTGATTCTCAAATTATTACAATATCCTGCATTTCCTTTACATAATTTAACTTCTCCTGAAAATAAGGGTGCTTACTAATCTATTTATTACATTCCTTACTCCAGTATAGAAATTTTGAAGTAATCTGCTCATGCTTCCTTGCGTTCTGGACATTGCCTAGCACCATGTCCTACTTCTTTGCAATGTAAACAAATGACTTTCGACAAATCTCGGGGCTTATTTGTGATTGTGCCCATTCCTTGGTTTCTTGGCTCCGTTCCTGGGCACATATTGGCATAGTGACCCAATGTTCTGCACTTGAAACAGGTGATGTAACTCAGGTCCTTCTCTGCTGAGATTTGGGTCTTCCCGGTAAACTTTCTCTTCTTCCTCCTGGATTTCTTCATTCCGATCAATACTTCTATTTCCTATGGATCAAACTCCACTTCTCCCCTCGGGAAGTCCTCCAGGTACTCTCGGCTTTCCTATGTGCAATACCGTGATGAATGTCCTTCTTCTCCACATGAATAACAAGCATGGGAGTAAGATATGTTTAGGCCTTCTCCATCGGGGTCTTCAACAACTTCCTCCTTCACTGGTTCCTCAAAACTTTCCCTGAGGGCTTCTTTCATTACTTCATTCTTCTTCTGGATGGTTCTTCGAACCATGGGGTAAATGTGACACTGAGCAGGGTAGTGGGTAGTCCCTTCACATAAGAAACAAGTAATCTGCCTAGTTGGGCATTCTTCAGTTGGGTGACTTCCTTCACAATTAGGGCATTTATCCTTGTGTTCCTTATGGCTGTATCCTATTTCTCCACAAATCTTGCATGCACAAGACTTCCTCATATCATATCCATAAGGCTTTGATTCCTGGGACACAAGCCGAGACTTTAGCAGAGTTAACTTAAATTCTTTCCAAGTGGTTACTCCTTGCCATCCATTGATGGTTTGGTACATCCTCCACCAAGTAGCAGCACCTCTTTTAAAGCACTGAAGAGCATGCTGGGTCATATCCTTTCCGACTATAGGGTTATTCTTCATGTGATCCTCCATGTTCTAAATCCATCGGTCTGTCTCTAATTGACTTATCGGTCCAGGAAACATGAGTTCATCTCCATTCATCCTCTATTGGGTCCATGGGTTTGGGGTGAGATAAGAGAGATAGATAGGGATACACATTATGCAAACAATAGTTTTGAAAAGACAAATTTTACCTGTGGTTGTCGGAAAAACATCAAACAAATGACAGCTCACAAATGTCGCATCTAACGTAAGTATATAATGGGGGTTTGGTCTTCTAATGGTCAATAAATCTCAAAGTCACCAAACATCTTCACATCTTGTTCATGTCTCTGGTGGCTACTTCCGATCGTGCTTGTCCTTCTCAAGTTCTTCTGCCAAATCATCTCCGTCGACGTGAAGTCTCTCATGACGTCCTTCAATATTCTGGGGTTGCGTTCCAAATTTCTGGGTTTTAACATCCTTGGCATGAACCGCGGTCCTATTGTCCTTCAGTTCCTGGCGGTTCTCCTGTATCTCGAGGTTTTGCTCCTCCAGCTTGGCTACTTTTGGTTTCTGGTTCCTAAGTTCTTCACCAAATGCTTTCTCGTCAAATACAGCTTCCTGAAGGCCCATCTTAAACTTCCCGATGTAATACTCTAGATCCTGGTGATACACCAGCTATGGTTAAAACTGCATCCTTTGTTGATAGATGCTCCATCAGCCTTCTACCATCCAATCCTTCCGAAGAAATGCATGCTTAACTCAGCGCGGTGACAATAGCATAAGCGGGTGATGGATAGCCATGTTCATGCCCATGTCATTGCCATGAACTATCATTCCATAGTTGATATCTCCTGCCTTAGGGTTTTCTTACAAAAACTTTGAGTTTTAACGCTCCATGTTCCAGTCTTTCTCTAACACACCTTGATCTCGGGTATTGACAGCTTCAATAGTCTACCAAGTTCCATAAGGGTAATCTTCCTAGGTCATACAAATCTAGGAATTCTTCAGATCCTTCAAATTCTCCTAGTCTTCGGAGTCTTCAACCATTGTAGTTTCCATTATTGTAATGCACGGTAAAATCCTCTTCATTCCGAAGTGGTCTTAGTTGTCCGATATCTTGTACTTCTTGTTGTGGTCTCATCAGTCGAATTTTCGAGTCATCAAAAGGGAAAAGGGGTATGGTCTCACTAAAAGGGAATATTTGAATAAGCTCAGAAGAGAAGAGAGGTAAAAGAACTTTTTGAAAAGAAGGTTTTTGAGAAAATCTTTCCTATGGGCTTGCTAGTTTTCTAGGGTCACGTCCTACAGTCAACATGTGCTCTGATACCATCTTGTAGCGACCCGACCTCAGACGGTCAAGTCTCTGTGCTTAAGTGTCATCCCTGGATCGGTATGCTGACACACACAGTACTCAAGGATTTATAATAGAGGTAAATCGCATGTATGAATAACGTAAATACTATTACCTCAATCCATATAGCGAAAGTAATAACAAGATTGTGGATTACCATCAACACCAACGGCAAAGTTGAGTGTAGAAATCATAACCCTAACGTATCACTTACTCATCGTAAGATTCCTGTAACATGAGACGTTGCAGCCATGTAGGTCAGTACATTGAATGTACTGGCAAATTCACACCATAGGATAATGATGAATAATAGCTATCACTATATGCATATTTGGCTGGTGGAAAGCTCTAAGTTTACTTTTGCATAAAGCCAATTTTTCCCTACAACAAAGGAACATATTATATTTAACTACAAAGTTTGTTGAAAACATTGAGAAGGTTCCTCCAACTCAATCCAAATTAGAATACTCATCAACCCAACCAACTTATTTAAGTAAAGTGTTGAGATCAACATGATGATTCAAGAACCAGATACTCAAGATGACCATAACCGGGGACACGGCTAATCATGATTAGTTTGTACACTCTGCAGAGGTTTGCACACTTTTCCCCACAAGACTCGATCTCCTCCATTGGATTTCTTGCACTACAAGGTGTTTGAGAAATGGATGACCGAGACACAGTCTTTCAGAAGCATTAACTCTAACCCTAGGTAGACAGTACCAACCTACATCCCCTACATCTGCTAGCCTACCACTGGAAGAGGTCATGCAACATACTCAACTATGCTAGAGCTCATAATAGCTTGTGGCTGCACACGGAAGTTTCTAGCATGAATAATCTTATGATCCCTTTGAGCCTGGGTGGCATTCCATTGGGTGATCACACGGGTCGTCCGGGATCCCCTTGGGCAAGCACTGGATTCTCTAGGTGCCCGGGCAAACCACTTGGTGCTCAAAGGTGCCCCTACCATTCCACACAGATGTGTATTAAAGTAGCCACCTTAAGTTAACCGTTAATTAGAAATCTCACAAATGTCATGGACCTCCCAAACCAACCCACGTCTACGAGCATAGTATAGCAATATAAGCATAACGTAGAAGTAACTCCCAGGGTTTGATAATAAACAGGGTAATAGGTTCTACCTCATCAACTACTTCCCAATCCCCACATGTTAATCAGATCCTACTCATGCAAAGTTTGAGGGTTGAAACTAATGCATAAAAATAGGGTAACAAAAAGTATGATCAAAGTGTGAACTTTCCTCATACTGTTGATGAAGATGATTTGCACTCACAACTCCTGATAGTTCTATTCGTCACACTCCGGTCAATCTATCGTGAGTAAGCAATAGTAACCACACATAAGCAATCACTCAAAAGATCGGAAAGAACGAAGAAGACAATTCAGAAAACATCAAAACCAAGCAAATAAGTCTTGCAACATAAAACAATTTCTAACAGTACCAAAATTATGTGAATTTGGCCTTATCAGAAAGTTTAGGTCAAGAGCTTCGATTTGCAAAAAGAATCAACTCAAACGGAGTTATAAAACTCAAGTTATGATCAAACAAAGTTCAAATACAAATCTGTTTGAAATCAAATTTTAAACTTTCAAAAACATGTTTAAGTTGTTTTACTAGATAGAGGGGATCGTAATGAAGAAGTGGGCATTGGTTTCGTCTAATTCCGACTAACGAGCAAAAAGTAGTGATCGTTTTAAGACTACGGACTAATCTATAAAAATAATACTACGGATAGGTCCCTGGCAAAAATTAAAAAGAAAAAGAAAAAACTACCGAATGAACGTTCACTACCGAACACTAACGAACGAATCCGTTCACTGAGAAGACCTAACCAGCGAACGTTCACTAACTAACTAGGTTAAAAGAAAAATCGGGGTTTAAAACGAAAAAACCGAAAAAAAACTAAACCCTAAAAGAAATAAACCGGGCCGGGCGGTTTACCGGTTCAGCGGTTCGGCCAAGAAAATCGACGGCGACGGTTGACAGTAGTAGCGGCTCCGGCGACAGGTGGCGGTGGCGTGGGGCGGCGGCACTGGCGGCGGAGAGGTGCGGCGACGCGACGAGGTCGGAGCGGCGGGCTACAACGGTGCGGGCGGCGTCAGCTAGCGAGGCGGGGCGGCGGACTAGGCGGCGGTGCAGCGTGCTTGCGGTGGCGGGGTGATTTGCCGCGGCGGAAGGCGATGCGAGGAGGAGTGGGGTCGAGGGCGCAGCTATTTATGGACGAGTGATAACCCACAAGTATAGGGGATCACAAATTTATGGAGGAGTGATAACCTACAAGTATAGGGGTCGAGGGCACAGCTATTTATGGAGGAGTGATAACCCACAAGTATAGGGGTCGAGGGCGCAGCTATTTCGAGGGTAGAGTATTCAACCCAAATTTATTGATTCGACACAAGGGGAGCCAAAGAATATTCTCAAGTAGTAGCAGCTGAGTTGTCAATTCAACCACACCTGGAACCTTAATATCCGCAGCAAAGTATTTCGTAGCAAAGTAATATGATAGTAGTGGTAATGGTAGCAAAAGTAATATTTTTGGTTTTATATTGATTCTAATAGTACCAGCAGAAAAGTAAATAAGCAAAGAACAATATATGAAAAGCTCGTAGGCAATGAATCGGTGATGGAGAATTATGTCCACCACTACCACTACCACTACTACCACCACTACCGATGCAATAAATATCGATATAAAAGCATGATGCAAAATGGACGTATCAACTCCCCCAAGCTTAGACCTCGCTTGTCCTGAAGCGAAAGCCGAAATCAAAAAATATGTCCACATGTTTAGAGATAGAGGTGTCGATAAAAATAAAATACGGACATGAGGGCACCATGATCATTCTTAAAACAGCAACTTATACAATTCTTGTCATATGTTCTCTTATGCTAGAGTAACAATTCAATCACAATTTCAAGTATGAATCACAAACTTCATTGAAAACTAACAAACTATAATCTCAGTCATTGGAGCAATTGCAATTTATCATAACATAGGAAAGAGTCAATATAAGAGCTTTTCAGCAAGTCCATGTACTCAACTATCATATAGACTTTCACAATTGCTGACACTCACGCAATACTTATGGGTATGGAGTTTTGATCGGACACAGAGAAAGATAGGGGCTTATAGTTTTGCCTCCCACCGTTTTACCTCAAGGGTAATGTCAACAATGATAGTTCATGAAAACTCACATCCAATTAGCCATATATACCAGGATCTTTCCAACATGTTATGCTTGCCAAAACATAAAATGTAAAAAGGAAAGGTGAAGATCACCATGAGTCTTATGCAAGGTAGGAGATAAAAGTAAAAGATAGGCCCTTCGTAGAGGGAAGCAGAGGTTGTCATGCGCTTTTATGGTTGGATGCACAAAATTTTAATGCAAAAGAACGTCACTTTATATTGCCACTTGTGATTCGGAACTTTATTATGTAGTCTGTCGCTTTTATTTCTTCCATATCACACGATCGTATAAAGCTTATTTTGTCTCACACTAATAAGTCATACATATTTAGAGAGCAATTTTTATTGCTTGCACCGATGACAACTTACTTGAAGGATCTTACTCAATCCATAGGTAGATATGGTGGACTCTCATGGAAAAACTGGGTTTAGTGGTATTTGGAAGCACAAGTAGTATCTCTACTTGCTGCAAAGAATTGGCTAGCATGAGAGGGAAAGGCAAGCTCAACATGTTGGATGATCCATGACAATATAATTTATCTTAGATGTAAGAAAACATAACCCATTACGTTGTCTTGCTTGTCCAACGTCAACTCTTTAGCATGTCATATTTTAATGAGTGCTCACAACCATAAAAGATGTCCAAGATAGTATATTTATATGTGAACCTCTCTTTCTTTATTACTTCCTATTAATTGCAACGATGACCAAAACTATGTTTGTCAACTCTCAACAACTTCTATTCATCATACTTTTTATATGTGAGCTCATTACTCACCATAAGATCCATATGATCTCTTTTATTTCCTTTTTATTCTTTCTCTTTTCTTTTATTTACTCAAGAACATGGCAAAAAAATCAAGCCCTTGACTCAACACTAATCTTTATTATATATATAGCTCACAGACTCAATTAGATAGAAGGATCATAAAGCAAAACTCACAACTAGATCATACTAAGAACTTTTATTCTACTAGATCAAAATATTATCAAAAGGATCGAACTAAGAAAAGCGGTAAAGATAAAGTGATGGTGATACTATACCGGGGCACTCCCCCAAGCTTGGAAGTTGCCAAGGGGAGTGCCCATACCCATGTGATTATATCCCTTTTGCCGGTGAAGGAGTTAATGGTTTTGTTGATGGCGTAGGCTTGTCGTCCTTCTTCCAAGGCATAGGCTCACCATCATAGAAGGATAATCGAGTCTCCTGAAACCTCAAATCTGCAGCCAAACTCATCCTCTTGAATCTATATTCATACTCACCGTTTTGATTTTGCAGGTCATAGATCTGGGCTTGGAGGTGCTCGATTTTCTCATGAAGCTTGAAGATGGCCTCCCCAATGTCCTTGACATCTAGCTTGTGGTTGTTGGTGAACTCTGTGATCATAATGTGATTGGAATCGAGTCCACGCTCCACCATCTCCTAACACTTGAAAACTTGTTGCTCCAATGTCTCGAGCCTTGCCTCCATGCTTCCGGTCTTCCTTGGTCCCTCAACATCGCGGATGTGCAACAACCCCTCACGCATCTCAATGGTTTGAGGGTGTTGCAGCACTTCCGCAAGGTAGGGGTTGATGATCTTCTCAAAGAACTGGTCCTTGGGGCACTTGAAGACGACATGACGACCTGGATCTGTTAGAAAAACAGCTCGAAACAGAGACAGGAGATTTTTGTGTGTTATGGGAGTCAAAACCTCCGGAAGATTATATAATGATTTTTTACCGACCAAAATACATAACGTGCAAGAAAATGGAGTACGAAGAGCACACGAGGTGCCCACGAGGTAGGGGGTGCGCCCAGGGGGTAGAGCACGCCCTCCACCCTCGTGGAGACCTCGTGTCCTTCCTGGACTGCTTCCTATTTTTCTATTTTTCTAAACATTCCAAAATGGAAGAAAATTGACATTAGAACTGTTTTGGAGTCGGTTTACTTACCATACCACATACCTATTCCTTTTCGGAGTCTGAAACGTTCCGGAAAGTGTCCCTTATGCATTCCTCCGGGGTTACGGTTTCACTAACATTGGTTTCAACATTTATAGGATTACCTGGGATATAATGTTTAATTCTTTGACCGTTCACCACCTTCGGATTTGTGCCTTCGAAGTTGTTGATTTTTATGGCACCGGAACGATAGACCCCCTCAATAACGTAAGGACCCTCCCATTTAGAGAGAAGTTTTCCTGCAAAAAATCTTAAACGAGAGTTGTATAGCAATACATAGTCACCTACATTAAACTCACGCTTTTGTATCCTTTTGTCATGCCATCTTTTAACCTTTTCTTTAAATAATTTGGCATTCTCATAGGCTTGGGTTCTCCATTCATCAAGTGAGCTAATGTCAAATAACCTCTTCTCACCGGCAAGTTTGAAATCATAATTGAGCTCTTTAATAGCCCAATAAGCCTTATGTTCTAGTTCGAGAGGTAAGTGACATGATTTTCCATAAACCATTTTATACGGAGACATACCCATAGGATTTTTATATGCAGTTCTATAGGCCCATAATGCATCATCAAGTTTCTTGGACCAATTCTTTCTAGATCTATTAACAGTCTTTTGCAAAATTAATATGAGTTCTCTATTTCTCAATTCTACTTGACCACTAGACTGTGGGTGATAAGGAGATGCAATTCTATGATTAACATCATATTTAGCAAGCATTTTACGGAAAGCACCATGATTAAAATGTGAACCACCAATAGTCATTAAATATCTAGGGACTCCAAACCTTGGAAAAACAACTTATTTAAGCATCTTAATAGAGGTGTTATGATCAGCACTACTAGTTGGAATAGCTTCTACCCACTTAGTAACGTAATCAACAGCAACTAAATATGTGTATATCCATTAGAGGCAGGAAAAGGTCCCATATAATCAAAGCCCCAAACATCAAATGGTTGAATAACAAGTGAACAATTCATAGGCATTTCTTGACGTCTACTAATATTACCTATTCTTTGACATTCATCACAAGACAAGACAAACCTACGGGGCATCCTTGAAGAGAGTAGGCCAATAAAAACCGGATTGCAATACCTTATGTGCAGTTCTATCTCCAGCGTGGTGTCCTCCATAAGCTTCGGAGTGACACTTGCATAGGATCTGTTCCTGTTCATGCTCAGGTACACAATGTCTAATAACACCATCTACTCCTTCTTTATAAAGATGTGGGTCATCCCAAAAGTAATGTCTCAAATCATAGAATTTTTTTCTTTTGCTGGTATGTAAAGCTAGGTGGTATAAATTTAGCAATAATGTAATTAGCATAATCAGCATACCATGGAGCAGTATGAGAAGCGTTTATGACATTTAATTGTTCATCAGGAAAGCTAGGTAGTGGGTCATCAAGAACATTCTCTAGCCTAGACAAGTTGTCTGCAACGGGGTTCTCAGCTCCCTTTCTATCAATAATATGCAAATCAAATTCTTGTAGCAAGAGAACCCATCTGATGACTCTAGGTTTAGCATCTTTCTTTTCCATAAGATATTTAATAGCAACATGATCCATGTGAATAGTTACTTTAGAATCAACAATATAGGGTCTGAACTTATCACAAGCAAATACAACTGCTAGGAATTCTTTTTCAGCAGTAGCATAATTTCTCTGAGCATTGTCTAGAGTTTTACTAGCATATCGAATAACATTTAATTTCTTATCAACTCTTTGTCCTAGAATATCACCTACAGCATAATCACTAGCATCACACATAATTTCAAAGAGTAAGTTCCAATCAGGTGGCTGAACAATAGGTGCAGAGATCAATGCTTTCTTAAGTATTTCAAATGCTTCTACGCAATCATCATAAAAAACAAATGGTATATCTTTTTGTAATAAATTAGTCAGAGGCCGAGAAATTTTTGAGAAGTCCTTAATGAACCTCCTATAAAAATCGGTGTGACCAAGGAAACTTCTTATACCTTTGATGTCCTTGGGACATGGCATCTTTTCAATAGCATCAACCTTAGCTTTATCAACTTCAATACCTCTTTCAGAAACTTTATGCCCCAAGACAATACCTTCATTAACCATAAAGTGGCACTTCTCCCAATTCAAGACAAGGTTAGTTTCTTCACATCTCTGCAAAACTCGATCAAGGTTGCTTAGGCAATCATCAAAAGAGGATCCATAGACAGAGAAATCGTCCATGAAAACCTCACAAATCTTTTCACAGAAGTCAGAGAATGTAGCCATCATGCATCTTGGGAAGGTAGCAGGTGCATTACATAAACCGAAAGGCATACGTCTATAAGCAAAAGTACCGAACAGGCAAGTAAAATTGGTCTTAGATTGATCATCAGCTGACACATGTATTTGAGAGAAACCAGAATAGCCATCTAGAAAGCAAAAATGTGTATGTTTGGATAATCTTTCTAGCATTTCATCAATAAAAGGTAAGGGGTAATGATCTTTTTAGCAGCCTTATTTAATTTGCGGAAATCAATTACCATCCTATAACCAGTAATAATTCTTTGCAGAATCAATTCATCTTTATCATTAGGAACAACAGCAACACCTCCTTTTTAGGGACACAATGGACAGGACTTACCCACTGAGTATCAGCAACGGGATACATTATACCTGCCTCGAGGAGCTTTAGTATTTCCTTTCTTACCACTTCTTTCATCTTAGGATTCAGCCGTCGTTGGTGATCACGAACTGGTTTGGCACCTTTCTCCAAAAAAAATTTGTGTTGACATAGTGTGGGACTAATGCCCTTAAGATCATCGAGAGTATATCCAATAGCAGAATGGTGCTTCTTCAGAGTTTTCAATAATCTCTCTTCTTCATGCTCTAAAAGGTTAGCACTAATAATAACATGATATATCTTTTTCTCATCAAGATAAGCATATTTAAGAGTATCAGGTAACGGTTTGAGCTCAAACACGGGATCACCCTTGGGTGGAGGAGGATCCCCTAGGATTTCGACAGGCAAATTGTGTTTCAGGATGGGTTCCTGTTTAAAGAATACTTCATCTATTTCCCTTCTTTCATTCATAAACATATCATTTTCATGGTAGCAAATACTGTTCTAAAGGATCACTAGGAGGCACGGCAATAGAAGCAAGACCAATAATTTCATCTTTGCTAGGCAATTCTTCTTCACGGTGTTGTCTACGAAACTTAGAGAAATTAAATTCGTGAGACATATCACCTAAACCAATAGTAATAACATCCTTTTTGCAGTCTATCCTAACATTAACAGTGTTTAAGAAGGGTCTACCAAATATAATGGGACAAAAGCTATCTTGTGGGGAACCAAGAACAAGAAAATCAGCAGGATATTTAGTTTTCCCACACAAGACTTCAACATCTCTAACAATTCTCATTGGTGAAATAGTATCTCTATTGGCAAGTTTAATTGTGACATCAATATCTTCTAACTCAACAGGTGCAATATCATGCATAATTTCTCTGTATAGGTCAATAGGTATTGCACTAGCACTAGCACCCATATCACATAAGCCATGATAACAATGATCTCCTATTTTAACAGAAATAACAGGCATGCCTACCATAGGTCTACATTTATCTTTAGCACAAGGTTTAGCAATTCTAGCAATTTCATCATGATATGTCTCCGTCGTATCTACTTTTCCAAACACTTTTGCCCTTGTTTTGGACTCTAACTTGCATGATTTGAATGGAACTAACCTGGACTGGCGGTATTTTCAGCAGAATTGCCATGGTGTTATCTATGTGCAGAAACAAACGTTCTCGGAATGCCCTGAAACTTCACGGAGCAACTTTTTGGAAAATATAAAAAAATACCTGCAAAAGATGAAGGCCAGGGGGCCCACCACCTGTCCACGAGGGTGGGGGCGCGCGTGCCCCCCTAGGGTGCGCCCCTACCTCATGGGCCCCCTGGAGCTCCTCCGACTCCAACTCCAACTCTATATATTGTGTTTCGGGAAGAAAAAAAATCAGAGAGAAGAATTCATCGCGTTTTACGATATGGAGCCGCCGCCAAGCCCTAAAACCTCTCGGGAGGGCTGATCTGGAGTCCGTTCGGGGCTCCGGAGAGGGGAATCCGTCGCCATCGTCATCATCAACCATCCTCCATGACCAATTTCATGATGCTCACCGCCGTGCGTGAGTAATTCCATCGTAGGCTTGCTGGACGGTGATGGGTTGGATGGGATCTATCATATAATCGAGTTAGTTTTGTTAGGGTTTGATCCCTAGTATCCACTATGTTCTGAGATTGATGTTGCTATGACTTTGCTATGCTTAATGCTTGTCACTAGGGCCCGAGTGCCATGATTTCAGATCTGAACCTATTATGTTTTCATCAATATACGAGAGTTCTTGATCCTATCTTGCAAGTCTATAGTCACCTATTATGTGTTATGATCCGTTAACCCCGAACTGACAATAATCGGGATACTTACCGGTGATGACCGTAGTTTGAGGAGTTCATGTATTCACTATGTGTTAATGCTTTGTTCCGGTACTCTATTAAAAGGAGGATTTAATATCCCTTAGTTTCTGTAAGGACCCCGCTGCCACGGAGGGTAGGACAAAAGATGGCATGCAAGTTCTTTTCCATAAACACGTATGACTATATTTGGAATACATGCCTACATTACATCGATGAACTGGAGCTAGTTCTGTGTCACCCTAGGTTATGATTGTTACATGATGAACCGCATCCGGCAGAATTCTCCATTATCGATGCATTGCCTACGAGCTTTCCATATATTGTTCTTCGCTTATTTACTTTCCCGTTGCTATTGCTATCATCACTACAAAATACCAAAAACATCACTTTTACTACTGTTACCTTTTGCTACCGTTTCCACTACTATCATATTACTTTGCTACTAAATACTTTGCTGCAGATATTAATTTTCCAGGTGTGGTTGAATTGACAACTCAGCTGCTAATACTTGAGAGTAGTCTTTGGCTCCCCTTGTGTCGAATCAATAAATTTGGGTTGAATACTTTACCCTCGAAAACTGTTGCGATCCCCTATACTTGTTGGTTATCAAGACTATTTTCTGGCGCCATTGCCGGGGATCATAGCTCTAATCCTTGAGTCACTTGGGATTTATATCTGCTTATCATTATGAAGAACTTGAAAGATCCAAGAACCAAGATTTATCCCTCAACTACGAGGGGAGGTAATGAACTGCCATCTAGCTCCGCACTTGATTCACCTTCTGTTTTGAGTAAGATTGCGACACCTAAACCTGCTTCTGCTATTCGTTCTGATATGTCGCATGTTATTGATGATGCCACTTCTGCTATACATGATACTTATGATGAAACTACTTCTATGCTTGATACTACTGTGGCATTGAGTGAATTTCTGGATGAACAACTTGCTAGGGCTAGAGAGATTAAAAATATTGAATCTGATAATACTGATGAAATTGATGATGAAGACTTGCCTGTTATTCCTGAGGGTTATGTTTTTGATAAAGAAGCCTCTTTTGCTATTTTATGTTGCAAAGATAGACACGAACTTAAGAGGTTATTAGCTAAATGGAATAAGCAATCTCTAAATGCTAGAATGAAACCTAACCCTGCTTTTGCTACTTCACCTATCTGTGTTACTGATAAGGATTATGAATTCTCTGTTGATCCTGATATAATTACTTTGGTTGAATCTGATCCTTTTCATGGCTATGAATCTGAAACTGTTGTTGCACATCTTACTAAACTAAATGATATAGCTACCCTATTCACTAATGATGAGAGAACTCGCTACTTTTATATCCTTAAAATATTTCCGTTCTCATTAAAGGGTGATGCTAAGATATGGTTTAATTCTCTTGATCCTGGTTGTGTGCTTAGTCCCCAGGATATGATTTATTACTTCTCTGCTAAATATTTCCCTGCTCATAAGAAACAAGCTGCTTTAAGGGACATATATAATTTTGTGCAAATTGAAGAAGAGAGTCTCCCACAAGCTTGGGGGAGGCTTCTCAAGTTACTTAATGCTTTGCCTGATCTTCCTCTTAAGAAAAATGAAATACTTGATATCTTTTATAATGGACTAACCGATGCGTCCAGAGATTACCTAGATGGTTGTGTTGGTTCTGTTTTCAGGGAAAGAACACCAGATGAAGCTGAAATTCTATTGAATAATATGTTGACAAATGAAAATAATTGGACACCTCCTGAGCCAGTTCATGAGCCTATTCCTGAACCAACTCTGAAGAAGAGAGGTATTCTATTTCTCCGTCCTGAAGATATGCAAGAGGCAAAGAAATCTATGAAAGAAAAGGTATTAAAGCTGAAGATGTTAAGAATTTACCCCCTATTGAAGAAATACATGGTCTTAATTTACCGCATGTTGAAGAAACATATGATCTTGACCCATCACCTATTGAAGAAACTCCTGGTCTTGATAACCCTACATAGGTAGTAAAGGTAAATTCTCTCTATAGATATGATAAAGCTGAAATCCCATTTACTAAGTTTGCTAGCCCATGCTTAGATGAGTTTGATAAATTTATGGCTAAGCAAGAAGATTTTAATGCTTATTTTGGTAGACAGTTGAAATACAATTCAAATATGCTTGAACACTTAGGTGATTATATGGCTAATGTCAAGGGTGAACTTAAACTTTTTAGTAAACCTGCTTCTATGGTTACCACTCAAGTAGAACAAGTACTTAAAGCTCAAAATGATTTGCTCAATGAATTAAATAGTAAAGATAATGATAATGATGTTAGAGTTATGACTAGAGGTGGTAGAATGACTCAGGAACCTTTCTATCCTGAAGGCCACCCTAAGAGAATTGAGCAAGATTCTCAGAGAAATAATATAGATGCACCTAGTCCTTCTAAAAGGAAGAAAAAGAAAAATGATAGGACTTTGCATGCTTCTAGTGAACTTGTTATTGAAACACCTGAGAATCCAAATGATATTTCTATTTCTGATGCTGAAACACAATCTGGTAATGAACCTGAAACTAGTGATAAGGTTAATGATAATGTTCATGATGATGCTCAAAATAGTAATGATAATGATATAGAAATTGAACCTGTTGTTGATCTTGATAACCCACAATCAAAGAATCAATATTATGATAAGAAAGACTTCGTTGCTAGGAAACACGGTAAAGAAAGAGAACCATGGGTTCAGAAACCCATGCCTTTTCCTCCCAAACCATCCAAGAAAAAGGATGATGAGGATTTTGAGCGCTTTGCTGAAATGATTAGACCTATCTTTTTGCGTACGCGATTAACTGATATGCTCAAAATGAATCCTTATGCTAAGTATATGAAAGATATTGTTACAAATAAAAGAAAGATATCGGAAGCTGAAATTTCCACCATGCTTGCTAATTATACTTTTAAGGGTGGAATACCAAAGAAACTTGGAGATCCAGGAGTACCCACTATACCATGCTCCATTAAAAGAAACTATGTTAAAACTGCTTTATGTGATCTTGGAGCTGGTGTTAGTTTTATGCCTCTCTCTTTATATCATAGACTTGATTTGAATAAGTTGACACCTATTGAAATATCTTTGCAAATGGCTGATAAATCAACTGCTATACCTGTCGGTATTTGTGAGGATGTGCCTGTTGTAGTTGCAAACGTTACTATTTTAACGGACTTTGTTATTCTTGATATTCCCGAGGACGATAGTATGTATATTATTCTTGGAAGACCCTTATCAAATACTGCAGGGGCTGTTATTGATTGCAGTAAAGGCAATGTCACTTTTTATGTTAATGGTAATGAGCATACGGTACACTTTCCGAGGAAACAACCTCAAGTTCATAGTATCAACTCTATTGGAAAAATTCCATCGATTATATTTGGAGGTTTTGAATTTCCTCTTCCTACTGTCAAGAAGAAATATGATATTCTTATTATTGGGGATGTGCATATCCCCGTTGAGGTAACATAGTGTTATTCGAAATTTCTCCAGTTCCATGTTATTCGGAATGAGCTCGTTAACAAGACTTGATCAACCTTGTTAGTGGATTCCTTTTGATGATCATGAGATGGATGAAACTAGAAGGCACAACCTTCTGTACCACACTTTTACTATCTGTTATTTATATTAAATAAAATAAAAATAAATATTTTTCTATCTATTATCTGATTATCCATGCAATATAAAAATACCCCGAAAATAAAAGTTCTCCAAATGCCCTGAAATTTAAATATGATTTTTTCTAGAATATTTGAGAATATTTGGCACTAAGAACATAGCAGGGGGGTCAAACACCTGGCCACGAGGGTGGAGGGCGCGCCCCCTGCCTCGTGGGCCCATGGTGGCCCTCTTCCACTTATTATTTCACCCACACACTTCTTCTTCCTCCCACAAACACGAATATCCAGCTCAAGCACGAGTTCTAGTTCATTTTGCTGCCATTTTTGATCTCCTTGCTCAAAGCACCTCTCACAAAACTGCTTGGGGAGATTGTTCCTTGGTATGTGACTCCTCCATTCGTCCAATTAGTTTTTGTTCTAGTGTTTTATTCATTGCAAATTTTTGCTGCTTAGGTGACCCTGTTCTTGAGCTTGCATGTCAATTTATATGGTTAAAAGTAGTTTTGATGCATGATATCGGCCCTAGGCACTTGTAGGAGTAGTTGCTATCAATATTATTGAGTTTGGTTTACTTTTATTTTGAAGTTACTAAAAAGTTTCAGAATTTTTCAGAGGAATAAAAATGCTTAGGAAAATGTTCCAAGGTGGTTCCTCAAGGAAGCAAGAACCCAGGCTTGCAATGCGTGATGCTGATGAAGAGCCACCAAGAGACGCTCTAGTGCGTCCTTGTGAGTGGCCTTCTAAAAATTTTATGGATCGAGCGGGAATTAAGGAAGAATTCAACGCATATTTGCGTAACGCTGATCTTGTGAGCTTCGAGGAAGAGAAGTGCAACCAGTATCACAATCTCACTAGTTCCTTTGTGAGGAGGTTTAAATTTTCATCTTCACGTAATTCTCCAACTGTCCTGTTTGATCTTTATGAAAATTCTTATACTATGGACTTAGAGGATTTTACCATTGCTTGCAAACTTCCACAATGGGGTAGTATAAGGGATCCTCCCAAATCTGAATTTAGAGATTTTCTTGCTAGCATAACTGTGGGAGAATCTAGAGATATTACACAAGCTACCATAGGGAGCATTCATTTTCCTGCTATACATTATTTTGCTCTCTTCATAGGTAGATGCATTAATGGTAAAGATGAGGCATGTCATATGTGTGTCCCTGACCTTAGTATTCTTAGGAGTGCTGTATTAGGAGATAAATCTTATAATTTGGGAGCCATTATTGCACATAGGTTGCATCTTAATAGATTTAATGGAGATTTCTTTGGAGGAATTTATGCAACCCGCATAGCTAATTTTCTTGGTGTAGCCATACGCGAAGATGATATTGAATTACCCCCTGCTTACCTAGACTTTAATGCTATGGATCACCACCAGTTTGTCGAGAGGACTGAATCACCTCTCTAGTATCGACTAATCATTAACATACGTCATGCTGTCCATATTACTCTCCCTGCTCCTGCCTTCTTTGATCATCAGGCAAAAGGAAGATATGTTATTACAAGAGAGGAGGCAGATGAGTACGAGAGGAGAGCGGAGGCCGCTCGTCGCCACGCTGCAGCTCAGGAGACGATAGCCGCTGCATCTCAGTACGACCCCAGCTATTATTATGGATATCCGCCAGGCCAGTCGTGGTCATAGACCAACTTAGGCCAAAAAGCCTAAGCTTGGGGGAGTACGTATTTCCCACCGACATTACATTTATGTTCACACACTCATTGCTAGATGTCGGTGCTCATACTTTTTCATTTGTATCATCCATGCTAATTTATTTCCTTTTTATGCTTTCTTCTTGTGTGTTTATAAACCTTAAGAAAAACCAAAAAAATTAGTTGTAGCTTTTAATTAGTTTACTTTCCATGCTTGTAGTAGTAATTAAAAAGAAAACCCAAAAAGATTTCCTGTTGTTCTTTTACTTGTTGGGATCTCTCCCGTGTAAATAGTTTTATTTCTTTTCTTTTCTTTGGGGGTCGATAGGAGAAGAACTTAATTAAATTGTTGAAGTGGCTCTTGTATGCATAATTGTTGATCTGACAAAACAGCCCATATTGCCTTGTCTTCTCCTGTTTATTAAATGCTTGCAGATTCCAGCTTAGTCCAATGCACGTGCACTATTATTATTACTCACATCGTTCGGTCGTGCAAGTGAAAGGCAACTATGACGATATATGATGGACTGACTGAGATGAGAAAAGCTAGTATGAACTCGACCTCTTTTGTTTTTGTAAATATGATTAGTTCATTGTTCCTGATTCAGCCTATTATGAATAAACATGTTTGCAATGACAACTAGAGATCATAGTTTCTTGTGTGATGCTTGATTAGCTATGAGTTATAATGGTTTACCTTGCATGCCAACATGCTATTAAAATGGTTGTGATGTGGTATGATAGGGTGGTATCCTCCTCTGAATGATTTAAGTGACTTGACTTGGCGCATGTTCACGCATGTAGTTGAAACAAAATTAACATAGCCTTCACGATATTTATGTTCATGGTGGATTATATCCTACTCATGCTTGAATTCGGTGTTGATTAATTTTAATGCATGTTCATGACTGTTGTCACTTCCCAGTCTTTTGCTAGCCTTCATGTGCACTAAGCGGGAATACTGCTTGTGCATCCAATCCCTTAAACCCCAAAGTTATTCCACATGAGTCCACTATACCTACCTATATACGGTATCTACCTGCCGTTCCAAGTAAATTTGTATGTGCCAAACTCTAAACCTTCAAATAAATATCCTATTCTGTATGCTCGAATAGCTCATGTATCAACTAGGGTTGTCTGTATCTTCCATGTTAGGCAGGTTACTCTCAAGAGGAGTGGACTCTTCTCCTCACTCACGAGATAAATGGCTGGTCACCGGGATGCCTAGTCCCATGCTTTATGCAAATCAAATCAAAATAATTGCAAAAAAACTCCCCCTGGGACTCTTGTTAGTTGGAGGCACTCATTGTTTCGACCAAGCCATGGATTGATGCTTGTTGGTGGAAGGGGGGGTATAAACTTTACCATTTTGTTTGGGAACCGCCTATAATGTGTGTAACACGGAAGATATCGCCATCTCTTGGTTGTTATGTTGACAATGAAAGTATACCGCTCAAAATATTATTCATCTCTATTTCAAAACCGAGCTCTGGCACATCTACAAATCCCTGCTTCCCTCTACGAAGGGCCTATCCATTTACTTTTATGTTGAGTCATCATCCTCTTATTAAAAAGCACGAGTTGGAGAGCACCGCTGTCATTTGCATTCATTAATGTTAGTTTACATTGAGTATGACTTGACTGAATCTCTTTTACCATGAATTACAATGTCTACTCAGTCCTTGGTCTTTAAAGGTGCTCTGCATTTATGTTTTGTGGTCTCAGAAAGGGCTAGCGAGATACCATCTTGTTATATCATATTATGATTGTTTTGAGAAAGTGTTGTCATCCGAGATTTATTATTATTGCTCGCTAGTTGATTATGCTATTTATATGAGTAAACTTGAGACCTAAGCGTTATTGCGAATGTGGTTAGTTATAATCTTTGCTGAAAACTTGAATGTTGGCTTTACATATTTACAACAACAAGAGCAAACAGAGTTTGTAAAAGTTCTTCTTTATCACTCTCAGTTTGTCAACTGAATTGCTTGAGGACAAGCAAATGTTTAAGCTTGGGGGAGTTGATACGTCTCCATCGTATCTACTTTTCCAAATACTTTTGCCCTTGTTTTGGACTCTAACTTGCATGATTTGAATGGAACTAACCCGGACCGACGCTGTTTTCAGCAGAATTACCATGGTGTTATTTATGTGCAGAAACAAACGTTCTCGGAATGACCTGAAACTTCACAGAGAAACTTTTTGGAAAATATGAAAAATACCTGCAAGAGATGAAGGCCAGGGGGCCCACCACCTGTCCACGAGGGTGGGGGGCGCGCCTGGCCCCCTAGGGCGCGCCCCCTACCTCGTGGGCCCCCGGGAGCTCCTCCGACTCCAACTCCAACTCTATATATTGTGTTTCGGGGAGAAAAAATCAGAGAGAAGAATTCATCGCGTTTTACGATACAGAGCCGCCACCAAGCCCTAAAACATCTCGGGAGGGCTGATCTGGAGTCCGTTCGGGGCTCCGGAGAGGGGAATCTGTCGCCATCGTCATCATCAACCATCCTCCATCACCAATTTCATGATGCTCACCGCCGTGCGTGAGGAATTCCATCGTAGGCTTGCTGGACGGTGATGGGTTGGATGGGATCTATCATGTAATCGAGTTAGTTTTGTTAGGGTTTGATCCCTAGTATCCACTATGTTCTGAGATTGAAGTTGCTATGACTTTGCTATGCTTAATGCTTGTCACTAGGGCCTGAGTGCCATTGTCGGTGTCAAAACCGGCGGATCTCGGGTAGAGGGTCCCGAACTGTGCGTCTAAGGCGGATGGTAACAGGAGGCTGGGGACACGCTGTTTTACCCAGGTTCGGGCCCTCTTGATGGAGGTAAAACCCTACGTCATGCTTGATTTATTCTTGATAATATGAGTAGTACAAGAGTTGATCTACCACGAGATCGGAGAGGCTAAACCCTAGAAGCTATCCTATGGTATGATTGTCTGTTGTCCTACGGACTAAAACCCTCTGGTTTATATAGACACCGGAGGGGGCTAGGGTTACACAAGGTCGGTTACAAAGGAGGAGATATGCATATCAGTATTGCCTAGCTTGCCTTCCACGCCAAGTAGAGTCCCATCCAGACACGGGACAAAGTCTTCAATCTTGTTTCTTCATAGTCCAACAATCCGGCCAAAGGATATAGTACGGTTATCCGGAGACCCCCTTATCCAGGACTCCCTGAGTAGCCCCTGAACCAGGCTTCAATGACGATGAGTCTGACGCGCAGTGTTGTCTTCGGCATTGCAAGGCGGGTTCCTCCCCCGAATACACCACGGAAGAATTTGAATACAAGGATAGTGTCCGACCCTGCAAAATAAGTTCCACGTACCACCGTAGAGAGAATAATATAACCACAAATCTAATATGCTGACACGTTTTGGCAGCATGACATCACGCCATGGCCCGGTAATTATTTGAACCGTTTTCCTTTAACCAGCCCCGCACATAACGTGAGGCGGTTTCTTGACACGTCTTGTCAAAGCAGAGATCGTGTTCCCCTTATTATGGGATTCTCATCAATACGGACGTGGGTAACCCAACCGCGCCATCAATTACGGCGCTTGGTGGATAAGCGAGTTTTACCAGGCTAGTGGGGGCACATAGTTTAGTCCGCCCTTATAAAGGAATAAGATCCCACCTTTTTGACCTACGCCTTCTTCCTCCTTGCTCATCCATTCTCACACACTCGAGTTCTAGCGCCCAAGTCCGCATCTTCCTCCTCAACTCTCTCCAAAACATGTATGGAGCGGGAGGCAAGTGGATGGCCTCCTCCGTCACGGAGGGGCACATCAAAAAGTTACACGGAGCCGAATACTTAGCCGCGGATATCGCGCACCGGCTGCCAGCCACGGGGCAGGTCATCCCTACCCCAGAACCTCACGAGAGGGTGGTCTTCCTCCCCCACTTCGTCTGGAGACTGGGGTTTCCCCTCCATCCATTTGTCCGCGGCCTCATGTTCTATTATGGGCTGGACTTTCATGATCTGGTCCCGAACTTCATCCTCAACATCTCAGCGTTCATCGTTGTGTGCGAGGCTTTCCTCCGCATCCGGCCCCACTTCGGCCTATGGCTGAAGACCTTCAATATCAAGCCAAAGGTGGTGGGCGGCCAACAAGCAGAATGCGACGGAGCCATGGTGGGCAAGATGCCCAACGTTACATGGCACGAGGGCTCCTTCGTGGAGACCATAAAGGGGTGGCAATCGGGGTGGTTCTACATCACCGAGCCGCATGACACCAACTGGGTGGCGGCCCCCGAGTTTCGATCCGGATTCCCCACGCGGCTCACTTCCTGGAAGGAGAAGGGCCTGTCCTGGGGTTCATCGATGGAGCTGGACGGACTCCAGAAATGTATCCGGAACATGACAAGCAATAAACTCAAGCTTGTCAACATAGTCCAGGTCATGCTCTTCCGCCGGATCCTCCCGTGTCAACAACGGGATTTCAACTTATGGGAGTTCGACCCGGCCTAACACCAGACTCTAAGAGAGCTCTTCGACACGACGCATAAAGACGTCTGGAGGGTGCTGTTCAAGGGCGACGAGGTCCCTCCCTCTCTTACCGAGGACCGCGGGCTAAGCGCGAAGCGTCCTGCGAATCCGATAAGTTCTGTACATCTGGTAGGATATTTATTTCCCATAGCTTAACCATGTGCGGGGTCTGAGCTCCCATGCCCTTGACAGGACTGGGTGGAGGCATCGGAGCAGATTAACTGTCCGGCCCCCCTGCCCGAAGACACCATGGACGCTCTCCTGACGGAGATGCTGACTCCGGCTCCTTATAAGGTGCCGGAGAAGACCAAGAAGAAGGCCATGGGAACCCGAGAGAGTTCCCGGCGCCAGGTGGTATCGGACTCATCGTCTGATAACTCCACGACACACTCCTCCCATGAAGACGAGGAGGAAGATGAAGATGCTCCCCCTCCAGCCGGGGGAGACAAGAAAAGGAAGGCCGCCCCAACTGGGGAGGCCGAAGGGTCCAAGAAGGGAAGGACTCTTCTTCCAGACTACTCCACCACCGCCGCCGAAGGCGAAGACGAGTGGCTGCTCAAGGCCAAGCCCCTGGCGAAGTCGTAAGTATTCGGATACCAGAGTAACTCATAGCATACCATTGTCGCACTACTTTTCCTAACGCCAAATATGATTATGCAGACCGCCCCAAGCCCGTATCGACGTATCCTCGTCGGACGGCTCCTTGGATTCGTCGGATATGGATAGCGATCCACTTCCGACCGCCTCCTCCCCTTGCCCTATGGACAATGCCGAGGTATTGTCTCAAGGGGCACCGAGCCGGGGGAGACAGTCCCGGAGGCACCTCAAGGCGACCTTCCGGACTCTAGGAGCAATGGGAGCAAGGCTCCCAGGGGCTCCAAGTTCGGCTCTCAGCCGAACACCGCACCGGAACCTCTAGTGGTTCCGGACTCGGGCAGGCGGCTCCCTTCCCAAAAGGGCAAGACGCCCATGCCGGTGACCTCTGTCCATTCAGAGGCACCGGACAACTTGCTGGGAGCGCTTCGCGGCGCTTCTATCGATGAAGAGCACCGCACTATTATGAGTGCGGTGATCAAGAAGGTTCAGTCCGCCAAGAGTGGACTGACTGAAGCCTGTGCCAGCCTTCTAACTGGCTTTGAGGTAAGTATTTAAAATATAGGAAAAATGATACTGCATAGACAGTAGCCCCTGATGCTCTGTTTGGTGTTCACAAAGAAAAGCCGAATAGAGGATCAAATAATATCTGCAGGAGTCTAATATAAGTATGTCTATATGCGTATGCAGGCTTTGCTGCTGACCTCTGCCGCACTGACTACGGAGGTCGCCGCACTGAAGCAGGACCTCGAGGGGTCCGAGAAAGAGCTCGGCCTTGCTAAGAGGCAGCTGGAGGAGAACAAAGGTAAGTAATACGCAGTCATATATATATAGATGCGATTGCAAAATGACAGGATCATCATGAATTTGCCAATATATATATATATATATAGATGCGATTGCAAAATGACAGGATCATCATGAATTTGCCAAGGGCCACGACCAAAGTGGCAACCCTGAAGCAAGCGCTATCCGAGGCCGAAAACAAAGCGGCCCAGGAGCGCACCGAGCGGGAAAAGCAAGAGGCACGGGTGGGCGAGGTGCAGCAAGAGCTCCAAGCTCTCGTGACGAAGCACCAGGTGTTGGAGCTTGACTCGAAGACGCGAGAGTCTGAGCTTGCCGCGGCCCTTGAGAGCGCAAAGAATGCCAAGGCTGAAGCCCAAAAGGCCCTCCAGGAGATTGAGGCGATGAGGAAGATAGCGGTGGGTAAGGCATTCAATATGCAAAGCAAGCATGTGAAAGCAAATTACTTGTTACTTACCCGAGTACGGAGCTCTCCAGGAGCATTCGCAGATTTGCCCCGCAGCGTGTCGGATGCCGCAAAGTTTTACCAGGCCGAGGAGGGAAGCTCGACGGAGAAGCTGTTCTAGTCTCAGTATACTGGGACCGAACACCTGATGCCTATGAGCGACCAGCTGAAGCAACTGGTCAAGCTGCACAAGGCGGTCGAACAGGCCATGAGGGGCCTTATAGTCCGGATGTGGCCTGGCGATGCCCTTCCCAACAGCTACTTCGGCCTAGTGAGGTGGCTTGTGGATGCCTGCCATGACTGGAAGTCATCAAGTGGTCCGTTTGCATCGAAGGTGCACGCCGGGCTTTTGCCCGTGCGAAGGTGCATTGGGCCAATATGGACGCCGAGAAGCTGGTGAAGGAGGGGCCACCGCAGGGCAAGGAGCATCGCCACCCCGATATGTATTATGAGGGTGTCCTGAAGGGTGCCCGTCTTGTAGCGGACGAGTGTGCGAAAGATGTAATATTTGAATGAACTTGCTCGTGTGATCCTGTATTATGAAAAGTTGTTCATATGCGCTATGCAATGCTTGTTTGAATTTAAAATATTACCTTCTGTTCGGTTGTTTATCAAATCTGAGAGATGGCTAGTCGTCGGCTTCTGCCCCCATGCCACGAGTGCTGGGGTGTTCGGGATAAACCTGAGCACTCTTGTTCCCATTTTTGGGTCCTTCGAGGGAGGTGCTCAGCACAACGAACAAGGAAATCGGACTATAATGCTTTATCACTCTCACTTAGCCATAGAATTCTATAATTTTAAATTTTGGCGAAGCCCCTAGTATTCGGAAGGCCGAATTCGGGGCGCTATGACGCCTTAAGCCGGACAAAGCCGACTCCTCGCTCTAAGCGGCATAAGTCTTTAAGGACTCGAAACCTCTCGAATAGCGACCAGTCTCTCGCCTTATCATGACAGTCAATTTTAGCTTTCTCTACTAAGGTGCTTAGCCCAGCTGAATCGGGGCACAATCGTAGTAGTTCTCCCAGTGCTATCTTAGCCGATATAGCGGAACGTAAGGTAACAAAACATGGGAGCCGGGCAAACCCAACTATTAACCCAAGACATGATTCGGAGCTGATGCATATAATGCTATAAGTTCGGGGTGCCGCACTGTCGAAAGTGTTCGGACTTCTCACGCCGTAATAAGGGGTATGCTTAATCCCCTAGCATATTAGCCGTACCAGAGTGTACGGGTGCTGGATGTCATGAATGAACATATATATGTAAAAAAGGAAGAATAAAGAATGCGATAATAGTCTAGTGCTATGCATTGTTTATTCAAAAAGGTGCGTTAAAGCAAAATGATACAAGTAGTGCGATAAGAAAAAATTAGGACTATTTGACGTGTCCCCTCCAAGGGCAAGCTGAGGAATGGCATTAAAGCAAGTATTTCACTCGTTATCGTAATCCACCTGGGAGTTCCGTGGTGCGACGTAGCTTTCTGCCTCCTTGGTTGCTGCATCATGTGTTCGGCAATCATACTGTCGGATAGGGTTTCCAGAGATTAAAGTACTGAAAGAGAGAAAAATAACAAAGCGGGAAGCCCCTAGTGCGGATGAGCCGCGTCTTGGGGCGTGTCGTAGTCATGCCCCCCTCCCCACCTATGCCCATGGTATTTTCAATGCGTAATTATGTACGCGCGGCACGGATTTCGCCATTTCACTAGGACTGGGGTGGGGTCCGCATTGCTATGCGAGCTCGGAACATGCCAGGCGGTCTTGTGGCCGATTACTCTGGGCGCGCTTGAAGGTGTCCGGGTCCTTAATCGCCGAACTAGTGGATTGCCTTAAGAGGCTGCTTTGCGCTTCTACTACGAGGGCCGCAGTGTGCTCCTCCATGCGGAGAGAGCGCTCTATGTTTCCATTAACTATGATGACCCCCCCCCCCCCAGGTCCTGGCATCTTGAGCTTGAGGTACGCATAATGCGGTACCGCATTGAATCTCGCAAATGTGGTTCGCTCGAGTAGTGCATGATAGCCACTGCGGAACGGGACTATATCGAAGATTAACTCCTCGCTTCGGAAGTTATCCGGGGATCCGAAGACCACTTCCAGTGTAACTGAGCCTATGCAATGGGCCTCTACACCTGGTATGACGCCTTTGAAGGTCGTTTTTGTGGGTTTGATCCTTGAGGGATCTATACCCGTTTTGCACACTGTGTCCTAGTAAAGCAGGTTCAGGCTGCTGCCGCCATCCATAAGGACTCGAGTGAGGTGAAATCCGTCAATGATTATGTCTAGGACTAGTGCGGCGAATCCTCCATGACGGATGCTAGTAGGATTGTCCCTGCGATCGAAGGTGATCGGACAAGAGGACCATGGGTTGAACTTTGGGGCGACTGGCTCCAACGCATATACGTCCCTCGGCACACGCTTCCGCTCCCTCTTGGGGATGTGGGTTGCGTATATCATGTTCACTGTCTGCACTTGTGGGGGGAACCTCTTCTGTCCTCCGGTGTTCGGCTGCCGGGGCTCCTCCTCGTCATCGCTATGTGACCCCTTATCTTTGTTTTCGGCATTTAACTTGCCGACCTGCTTGAACACCCAACAATCCCTGTTGGTGTGGTTGGCTTGCTTGTCGGGGGTGCCGTGTATTTGACACGAGCGGTCGAGTATACGGTCCAAACTGGACAGGCCTGGAGTGCTTCTTTTGAATGGCTTTTTCCGCTAACCGGGTTTAGAGCCTTTGAATCCGGCATTGACTACCGTATCCTCGGTATTGTCACTGTTAATGCGATGCTTGTGTTTGTTGCGACGTGACCTGCCATTGCCATCCTTGGTATCCGAAGTACCATGGTTTTTTGATATGTTATTGCTGCAAGCCAGCCAGCTGTCTTCTCCCACGCAAAAGCGGGTCATGAGTGTCGTGAGGGCTTCCATAGATTTCGGCTTTTCCTGGCCAAGGTGCCGGGCGAGCCACTCATCGCGGATGTTGTGCTTAAAAGCTGCTAGGGCCTCTGCATCCGGACAGTCGACGATTTGATTTTTCTTTGTTAGGAATCGTGTCCAAAATTGCTTGGCCGATTCCTCAGGCTGCTGAATTATGTGGCTCAAGTCATCGGCATCTGGCGGTCGTACATAAGTGCCCTGGAAGTTGTCGAGGAATGCGGCTTCCAGATCTTCCCAATAGCCAATGGACTCTGCTGGCAAGCTGTTGAGCCAATGCCAAGCTGGCCCTTTGAGCTTGAGTGGGAGGTATTTGATGGCGTGTAGATCATCACCGCGGGCCATGTGGATGTGCAGGAGGAAATCCTCGATCCATACCGCAGGATCTGTGGTGCCATCGTACGATTCGATATTTACGGGTTTGAAACCCTCTGGGATTTGGTGATCCATTACTTCGTCTGTGAAGCATAGGGGGTGTGCGGCGCCTCTGTACTGGGCTATATCGCGACACAGCTCAAATGATTCTTGCCCGCTGTGTTCGGCCCGGTCGGATTTACTTTTACTGTATTCAGTGTGACGGTTATCGTCTCGCATAGTGGCACGCCCTCGTGATCCATAGATCGATCTTGCATGTTTTGCTTTGTCCTCCAATTCGTCTCGCAGGGCTAGCATGTTTCCCCATGCCTTGTCATTTTTATTTGAGTGGCGTTGGGGTGCGGGCTGAGTTTTTGGCTGAAATGCCTCTCTGTCGCGGCCATGAGGTGGCCGGTCAGCCACGTCATATGCTGGAGATGTAGGTTTGAGTGCTTCCTCCTCCAGTCGGGGTAGCATCCTACGCTTTGGGTAACTCTTGGAGGGGCGGTCGAGTTTATATTCCTCGGCCGCAAGGACTTCAGTCCATCTGTCAGCTAGCAAATCTTGATCAGCTTGAAGCTGTTGTTGCTTTTTCTTAAGGCTATTTGCCGTGGCTATAAGCCGGCGCTTGAAGCGCTCTTGTTCAATGGGATCCTCAGGCACGATGAATTCATCATCGTCGAGGCTTGCCTCGTCTTCGGAGGGAGGCATGTAATTATCATCCTCCGCCTCTCCATCTGACGCTCTCTCGGGAGGGCTGGCTTCTCCATCCTCCTTCCCTAAATCTTGCTGGAGGGGATTGTTGTCGTCTTCGGCACTGTCCGGAGTAGTATTATCTCCTGTGCCGGTGTCACCACTTTTTCTCTGGCGAGACTTAGAGCGGCTCCGGTGACGTTGGCGCTTGGGTTGCTTCTTGGAGGGGTCATCCTCCGCTGTCTTGTTGCCATTGCCTTCTTTGGGTGTGTCCACCATGTATATATCGTATGATGAGGTGGCTGTCCAGTGCCCTGTGGGCAGTGGTTCCTCTTCGTCTAAATTAAAGCACAAGTGCTCCCTAGGTGGTTTTGATAATTGATGACAACATATCTCTTGTTGGATAGCATGTTTCAGATAAGTTCAACAATGGAGTGGCATGGACTAAAGGTTGTGGGAACTCCTTCAAGATGGTAAGGACAAAGGATTGGCTAAAGCTTCAAGCTCAAGACTCTTCATTTTACATTTTAGTGATCCAAGATCACATTGAGTCCATAGGAAAAGCCAATACTATCAAGGAGGGATGAGGTGTTGCTTAATGAGCCTCTTGCTTCATGTGCTTAATGATATGCTCCAAAATCCTCAACTACTTTCCCATATCCACATATGACCTAAACCCTAAGCCAAACTCGGTCCTACCGATTCTTTCTATCCGGCGCCACCGAGTTTCACTTGTCATAAGCCACTGCCAAACCCTAGAAAGAGCGAGTCGGTCCCACCGAGATTGCAATGCAAATTCAGTGTTTCCTTTTTGTAACTTTTCAGTCTCACCGAAAGAGCAAATCGGTCCCACCGAGTTTGCCTGACCAACTCTCTGGTTAGCTTATTACCAAAATTGGTCCCACCAAGTTTGTGTAATCGGTCTCACCGAGATTACGTTATGCCCAAACCCTAACCATATCGGTCCTACCGAGTTGCATGTCAGTCCCACCGAAAATCTCTAACGGTCACTAGGTTTACCTTTTCGGTCCGACCGAGTTTTTTGATTCGGTTCCACCGAGATTGGAAAACTGTGTGTAACGGTTGGATTTTGTGTGGAGGCTATATATACCCCTCCACCTCCTCTTCATTCATGGAGAGAGCCATCAGAACACATACACAATTCCAACTCATATGTTCTGAGAGAGAACCACCTACTCATGTGTTGAGACCAAGATATTCCATTCCTACCATATGAATCTTGATCTCTAGCCTTCCCCAAGTTGCTTTCCACTCAAATCTTCTTTCCACCAGATCCAAATCCTATGAGAGAGAGTTGAGTGTTGGGGAGACTATCAGTTGAAGCACAAGAGCAAGGAGTTCATTACCTACACACCATTTGTTACTTCTTGGAGAGTGGTGTCTCCTAGATTGGCTAGGTGTCACTTGGGAGCCTCCGACAAGATTGTGGAGTTGAACCAAGGAGTTTGTAAGGGCAAGGAGATCGCCTACTTCGTGAAGATCTACCGCTAGTGAGGCAAGTCCTTCGTGGGCGATGGCCATGGTGGGATAGACAAGGTTGCTACTTCGTGGACCCTTTGTGGGTGGTTGCTTCTTTGTGGACCCTTCGTGGGTGGTTGCTTCTTCGTGGACCCTTCGTGGGTGGAGCCCTCCGTGGACTCGCGCAACCGTTACCCTTCGTGGGTGGAGCCCTCCGTGGACTCGCGCAACCGTTACCCATCATGGGTTGAAGTCTCCATCAACGTGGATGTAGGATAGCACCACCTATTCGAACCACGGGAAAAACATCCGTGTCTCCAATTGTGTTTGAATTCTCCAAACCCTTCCCCTTACATTCTTGCAAGTTGCATGCTTTACATTCCGCTGCTCATATACTCTTTGCATGCTTGCTTGATATGTTGAAATTGTGCCTAAAACTCCACTCAAACCAAAAAGGCCTAAAAATTGCAACTTTAGCACTAAGTGTCTAATCACCCCCCCCCCCTCTAGACACATCTACTTCTAGATCCTACAAGTGGTATCAGAGCTTTGGTCTCCATTGCCTTGGTTTAATCACCATTGGAGGAAGATGGATGTGTCTACTTTAGGGAGTCTTAGACATAGAGTGCCTATTCTTGATGGAGAGTATTTTCACGAGTGGAAAAATGAGATGCTTGTAATCTTCAATCAATATCATTTGAACAAGTATATTGCTAGTCCTTGTGCACCTCACATTGATCCTTTGCATCCTACCCTAGATGAAGATATTGACATGATTCGCAATCTTAGAACTATTGAGCTCATCATTAGAGGATTGCCCAAAAATTTGATTGCTAATTTGCCTACTCTTAATTGTGCCTATACTATATGGAAATTTCTTGAGGAACGATTTCCCGATCATTCCTTGAAAAATTTGGATGAAATTCTCCATAAATCTATTGCCTTGAGTAAGATGAACTCTAGTGATCCTAGTTTTGGTGATTATCTATTTGAGCTTGCCAATCTCAAGCGAGCTAAAGGAGATGTTGGAATCATTAGTAATATCATATTCGAAGCTATAAGAATTCATGAAGGTGACCACTTTGATGATCATTTATCTAATGAATTACCCTCTCTAGGAAATGATGAGTCACAAGATCATGGTGAATATGGATACTATGATGATGATGATGATGATAGTGACTTCGATCTTGATGACGCAATGAGACATTTTGGTCTTATGGCAAATCTTCGGAGATATGAGTCAGGAGGAAAGGAATGGGTTCTTGATAGTGGATGTACTGATCATATGACCGGAGATGAAGAGATGTTCCGTGAGCTTGCTGAAAATGACGGCCCTCGAAAATATGTCACCTTTGGTGATAATTCAATGGGTAAAGTGGTTGGCCTTGGTAAGGTGTCCATCTCACATGATAGTTCCATTCAAAATGTCATGCTCGTTGAATCTCTTGGCTACAACTTACTTTCAGTATCTAGACTTGCTGATTTCGGTTTGAATGTCCTATTTACTGAGGTAGAGTGCCAAGTATTTCGTCGAGACAATCATAAAATGGTGTTTACCGGTATGCGTAGAGGTGATCTTTACATTGTCGATTTCTCTAAAAAGGCACAACCTAAAACTTGCTTTATTGCTAAATCCTCAAAAGGTTGGTTGTGGCATAGACGACTAGGTCACGTTGGCATGAGAAACCTTGATAGGCTTATTAAAGGAAATCATATCCTTGGAGTTAACGATGTCATATTTGATAAGGATAGACTTTGCAGTGCTTGTCAAGCAGGTAAACAGGTTGGAGGAAGACATCCCGTGAAGAACATCATGACCACAAGGAGGCCACTCGAGCTACTTCATATGGATCTTTTTGGTCCCAACGCCTACAAGAGTCTCAGTGGAAATTCTTTTGGTCTAGTTATAGTTGATGATTTTTCAAGATTTACGTGGGTGTTCTTTCTTAATGACAAGTCACAGGTCCAGAAGATCTTCAGAAACTTCGCTAGGAAGGCCCAAAATCAGTTTGATGTGAAGATCAAGAAGGTTCGGAGTGACAACGGAACGGAGTTCAAGAACGCAAATGTGGACACCTTTCTTGACGAAGAAGGGATTTCACACGAGTTCTCTGCTACGTACACACCTCAACAAAATGGAGTTGTTGAGAGGAAGAACCGGACACTCATCAAAATGGCAAGAACGATGCTTGATGAATACAAGACGCCGAAGCACTTTTGGGCAGAAGCGGTTGAGACAGCTTGTCACACAACAAATCGCTTGTATCTTCACAAGCTACTCGACAAGACGGCATACGAGCTCCTCACCGGTAACAAACCCCAAGTTGGATACTTTCGAGTATTCGGCTCAAAGTGCTACATTCTTGATAAGCATCGTCGTTCAAAGTTTGCTCCTAAATCTCATGAAGGTTTCCTACTTGGTTATGGCTCAAACTCTCACACTTACCGTGTCTACAACAATTTCACCCGAAAGGTTGAAGAGACGGTAGATGTGAAGTTTGATGAATCTAATGGCTTGCAAGTAGAGCAAAGCCAATTGATGTAGGAGATAAAGACCCTTCAGAAGCAATCCAAGACTTGTCCATTGGCAAAATTCGTCCAATGGAGGTGAAGGAGAGTACTTCATCCGTCCAAGTGGAAGCTTCTACTTCACGACAAGGTGAACCAAGAATTGACACGAAAGCATCCACAAGTGGGACACACCAAGATGAAGAAAACAAGGAAATGCATCAAGACGAACATCAACAACCTCCTTCTCCACCATGACAAGAGAACGATGACGTCAACAATGAAGAAGGCTAAGAAGAAGAACAAGATGAAGAAGATGTTCAACGAAGACCCAAGCAAAAGCTCTCACAAGTTCGAGCAAGAATTGCCAAAGATCATCCCATCGAGCAAATCCTCAATGATATACAAACCGAGAGAATCACTCGCTCAAAAACTTGTTTAGCTAACTTTTGTGAAAACTATTCATTCATCTCTAGCATTGAACCTATGAAGGTTGAAGAAGCATTGGAAGATCCGGATTGGATAAACGCTATGCATGAAGAGCTACACAACTTTGAGAGAAACCAAGTTTGGACATTGGTTGAGAAGCCCGACAACAACCACAACATCATTGGTACAAAATGGGTGTTTCGCAACAAGCAAGATGAAGATGGACAAGTGGTTCGCAACAAAGCACGTCTCGTCGCCCAAGGGTACACACAAGTCGAAGGTATGGACTATGGTGAGACATATGCTCCCGTTGCTAGACTTGAGTCCATTCGCATCTTACTTGCCTATGCTAATCACCATAATATCACCTTGTACCAAATGGACATTAAAAGTGCTTTTTCTAAATGGTGAAATAGAGGAGGAAGTTTATGTCAAACAACCTCCCGGCTTTATCAATCCTAAGAAACCAAATCATGTTTACAAACTTCACAAAGCTCTTTATGGTCTTAAACAAGCTCCTCGAGCATGGTATAAATGCTTGACCAAGTTCCTTATTACAAGTGGTTTTGAAATTGGTAAAATTGATTCTACTCTTTTTACTAAAAGGATTAATGGAGAACTATTTGTATGCCAAATTTATGTTGATGATATCATATTTGGTTCAACTAACCCTCTCTTTAGTGAAAAGTTTGGAAAGCTTATGTTAGAGAAGTTTGAGATGTCTATGATGAGTGAACTCAAATTCTTTCTCGGTTTGCAAATCAAGCAAACTAAGGAAGGTACATTTGTCTCTCAAACGAAGTACACCAAGGACTTATTCAAGAAGTTCAATATGCAAGAATGCGAAGGTATGTCTACACCCATGCCTACTAGTGGACATAATGATTTGACCAAAGATGGGGAACCGGTTGATCAAAAGGTTTATTGCTCTATGATTGGTTCATTGTTATACCTATGTGCTTCACGTCCTGATATTATGCTAAGTGTGTGCATGTGTGCACGATATCAAGCTGCTCCTAAAGAATGTCATCTTAAGGCTGTGAAAAGGATAGTGAGATATTTAATCCATACACCAAATTTTGGCATTTGGTATCCTAAGAGGTCTTGTTTTGATCTTGTTGGCTATTCCGACTCGGATTATGCCGGAGATAAGGTTGATAGAAAGTCCACTTCGGGTACTTGTCAATTTCTTGGTAGATCTCTTGTGTCTTGGTCTTCCAAGAAACAAAACTCGGTATCCTTATCCACCGCCGAAGCGGAATACATTGCCGTTGGTTCATGTTGTGCTCAGTTACTTTGGATGACCCAAACTCTTAAAGATTATGGGATCTATGTGAAACATGTTCCACTACTTTGTGACAATGAAAGTGCTATCAAAATTGGTCATAATCCTGTACAACATTCTCGAACTAAGCATATTGAAGTTCGTCATCATTTCATTCGAGACCATGTTGCTAAGGGTGACATTAATCTTAAGCATGTTCGCACCAATAAGCAATTAGCGGATATATTTACTAAACCTCTTGATGAGAAAGTATTTTGCAGGTTGAGAGGTGAATTGAACATCATTGATGCTTCGAACTTGGAGTAGAAACTCCATTGGATACATGCAAGACATGAGCTTATGACTAATCCATGATATATCTCTTATGATGACTATCTTATGTCTTGGATATATTTGTACCTTGCATGTTGTCTAACACATGTAGGTGCTTGGTTGAATCTAATTCCATGAGAATGCGACTCACTCACATCTTGAGCAATCTCTACATCACCAAGACTCTACAAAATGGTGGTTGAAGACAAGGAAGCACAAAACCATTCAAACATATCCTTTGACAAATTCTATGTTGAGCTTCATGATTGTCATTTTTGGATACACAAGTGCTCTTCCTTGCAAGAACTAACCCATGTAGGTAGATGAACTCAAACTCCAAGTGATGCTCCCAACTCTTGATGAGCTACATCAACCTTGAGCACCCACACAAGTTCAACTACATGAGCAAGAACCACACCACCACCCAAGGTATGTTATTCCATCTTAGAGAAGCTTTACTCCAAGACATGGGTCAAAGCAACTCAACAAGATGTGAATACATCAAGATGCCTAAACGAAAAATGATAACCCCATTTTGAGCTTAAACGATGAGTATGACCTATGATCAAGTGTTCTCACTTGACTCCTAAGTCAATATACTCTAACATAGGTGACTACGTCACCGCCCAACTCTAGATGAAGTTCTCTTGTGTTCTTTTCTGTGTTATTGCATTTGTCTCATGCATGTTTAGTTTCTTTCTCTTTTTCAAAAACAAAAAAAAACTCCATCTAGATTTTTCAGTCTCTTCTCTTTTCTTTCTGTTTATGTTCTGCATTTTCTGCATTTAATTCCTTGCAAATCCTTCAGGTAATTCATTGCAAATCTTTGTGAGATCCTACATGTCTAGTGAGCTGAGGTGACAAGTGTTTTTCTCTGTGTAAACTCGGTTTCACCGACTTGCAATTTTCAGTCCAACCGAATCTTTTCGGTACCACCGAAATATGCCACTCGGAGCCACCGACTTTGCAATCAGAAAAACAGTTTGCCACTTGTTCTACATTTCTTCTGATCCAGCTCCA
The DNA here is from genome assembly GCF_018294505.1 of Triticum aestivum. Lineage (NCBI taxonomy): Eukaryota > Viridiplantae > Streptophyta > Magnoliopsida > Poales > Poaceae > Triticum > Triticum aestivum. The sequence goes on from NC_057809.1 coordinate 454,298,688, forward strand.
CTCAATGAATCTTGTCCTCTACAAGCATCACAATTTTATCCTTTGCTTTGTGCTGAGTCTCAAGGACCAAACCTATACGACGGATTCCAGAAAGCCCTTCTTGGAAATTGATGTCAAAGGGGGAGAGAGAGATCACATCAAATCTTGTAGGAGAAAGAGATCACATCAAAGCACATCAAAGCTCAAGGGGGAGAGAAAGTCTCAAGGATCCCAGATGTTGTTAAGGGGGAGAGAGAGATTTCCCAGATGTTATTAAGGGGGAGAGAGATTTCCAGGGAGAGAAAATACTCAAGGATCCCAGATGCTTGATGTTCAAGAGGAGAGATGTCACATGTCTTTGTGGGGGAAAGACATGTTCATATACGCTTATTTGCATTAAGTTCTATCCATTTGTATCTTTCAGCTCTGATTTTCTGTTCCCTATCTTTTCCCAATATCCCATGTAAGATTCAGGGGGAGCAAGACACCTAAGGGAAAGAAATCAGTCAAATTCATTGCATATCTTTATTCTTGGGGACATGTTGAATCCAATGTGGTACCTTGTACTCACTCTCTACATGCCATCCGAGTCTTGGTATTCTTGTGGTTTCTTTTGTTTGCTCTAGCTAGTGGATGTACCTGTGTTATCTAACTTTGTTTGTGCAGGTTCATTCCATCCTTAGCCAACTCAAGACCACAAGGTAAGTATATGCATCAAAATCATGAGTATGAGGAGTTCTTGCTTATGTACATACTGTTTGCAAGAAGGACTCATGAGCATGAAGGTATTTTCCTTGATAATCTTTTGCTCTGATGCATATGGCCAAGATACATGTAACACATTGCCTACTCTGTCATGGTTATGCTCTCACATGCCTCTATATTTCATATTTACATGAGTGCATACATGTAGGGGGAGCCTATGCTTGTTACATGTCCTTCCAAAGCTTTACTTGTTGTTCTTTATATCTTTATCTAAAGCTTTGATGTATGTTGCCATCAATTACCAAAAAGGGGGAGATTGAAAGCACAAGTGCTCCCTAGGTGGTTTTGATAATTGATGACAACATATCTCTTGTTGGACTAACATTTCTATCTAGCATGTTTCAGATAAGTTCAACAATGGAGTGGCATGGACTAAAGGTTGTGGGAACTCCTTCAAGATGCTAAGGACAGAGGATTGGCTAAAGCTTCAAGCTCAAGACTCTTCATTTTACATTTTAGTGATCCAAGATCACATTGAGTCCATAGGAAAAGCCAATACTATCAAGGAGGGATGAGGTGTTGCTTAATGAGCCTCTTGCTTCATGTGCTTAATGATATGCTCCAAAATCCTCAACTAATTTCCCATATCCACATATGACCTAAACCCTAAGCCAAACTCGGTCCTACCGATTCTTTCTATCCGACGCCACCAAGTTTCACTTGTCATAAGCCACTGCCAAACCCTAGCAATTCAGTTCTACCGATAGGGATCTCGGTCTCACCGAATTGGGATTGCAAACTCTTTGTTTCCCTTTCGTAACTTTTCAGTCTCACTGAAAGAGCGAGTCGGTCCCACCGAGATTGCAATGTAAATTCAGTGTTTCCTTTTTGTAACTTTTCGGTCTCACCGAAAGAGCAAATCGGTCCCATCGAGTTTGCCTGACCAACTCTCTGGTTAGCTTATTACCAAAATCGGTCCCATCGAGTTTGTGTAATCGGTCTCACCGAGATTACATTATGCCCAAACCCTAACCATATCGGTCCTACCGAGTTGCATGTCAGTCCCACCGAAAATCTCTAACGGTCACTAGGTTTACCTTTTCGGTCCGACCGAGTTTTTTGATTCGGTCCCACCGAGATTGGAAAACTGTGTGTAACGGTTGGATTTTGTGTGGAGGCTATATATACCCCTCCACCTCCTCTTCATTCGTGGAGAGAGCCATCAGAACACATACACAATTCCAACTCATATGTTCTGAGAGAGAACCACCTACTCATGTGTTGAGACCAAGATATTCCATTCCTACCATATGAATCTTGATCTCTAGCCTTCCCCAAGTTGCTTTCCACTCAAATCTTCTTTCCACCAGATCCAAATCCTATGAGAGAGAGTTGAGTGTTGGGGAGACTATAATTTGAAGCACAAGAGCAAGGAGTTCATTACCTACACACCATTTGTTACTTCTTGGAGAGTGGTGTCTCCTAGATTGGCTAGGTGTCACTTGGGAGCCTCCGACAAGATTGTGGAGTTGAACCAAGGAGTTTGTAAGGGCAAGGAGATCGCCTACTTCGTGAAGATCTACCGCTAGTGAGGCAAGTCCTTCGTGGACGATGGCCATGGTGGGATAGACAAGGTTGCTACTTCGTGGACCCTTTGTTGGTGGTTGCTTCTTCGTGGACCCTTTGTGGGTGGTTGCTTCTTCGTGGACCCTTTGTGGGTGGTTGCTTCTTCGTGGACCCTTTGTGGGTGGAGCCCTCCGTGGACTCGCGCAACCGTTACCCTTTGTGGGTGGAGCCCTCCGTGGACTCGCGCAACCGTTACCCTTCGTGGGTGGAGCCCTCCGTGGACTCGCGCAACCGTTACCCTTCGTGGGTTGAAGTCTCCATCAACCTGGATGTAGGATAGCACCACCTATCCGAACCACGGGAAAAACATCCGTGTCTCCAATTGCATTTGAATTCTCCAAACCCTTCCACTTACATTCTTGCAAGTTGCATGCTTTACATTCCGTTGCTCATATACTGTTTGCATGCTTGCTTGATATGTTGAAATTGTGCCTAAAACTCCACTCAAACCAAAAAGGCCTAAAAATTGCAACTTTAGCACTAAGTGTCTAATCACCCCCCCCCCTCTAGACACATCTACTTCTAGATCCTACACTAAACCCTAGAAGCTAGCTTATGGTATGATTGTCTGTTGTCCTACGGACTAAAACCCTCTAGTTTGTATAGACACCGGAGGGGGCTAGGGTTACACAAGGTCGGTTACAAAGGAGGAGATATGCATATCCGTATTGCCTAGCTTGCCTTCCACGCCAAGTAGAGTCCCATCCGGACACGGGACGAAGTCTTCAATCTTGTTTCTTCATAGTCCAACAATCCGGCCAAAGGATATAGTCCGGCTATCCGGAGACCCCCTTATCCAGGACTCCCACAGCCATGATTTCATATCTGAACCTATTATGTTTTCATCAATATATGAGAGTTCTTGATCCTATCTTACAAGTCTATAGTCACCTATTATGTGTTATGATCCGTTAACCCCGAAGTGACAATAATCGGGATACTTACCGGTGATGACCGTAGTTTGAGGAGTTCATGTATTCACTATGTGTTAATGCTTTGTTCCGATACTCTATTAAAAGGAGGCCTTAATATTCCTTAGTTTCCGTAAGGACCCCGCTGCCACGGGAGGGTAGGATAAAAGATGTCATGCAAGTTCTTTTCCATAAGCACATATGACTATATTTGGAACACATGCCTACATTACATCGATGAACTGGAGCTAGTTCTGTGTCACCCTAGGTTATGACTGTTACATGATGAACCGCATCCGGCATAATTCTCCATCATCGATCCATTGCCTACGAGCTTTCCATATATTGTTTATTTACTTCACCGTTGCTATTGCTATCATCACTACAAAATACGAAAAACATCACTTTTACTATTGTTACCTTTTGCTACCGTTTCCACTACTATCATATTACTTTGCTACTAAATACTTTGCTGCAGATATTAAGTTTCCAGGTGTAGTTGAATTAACAACTCAGCTGCTAATACTTGAGAGTATTATTTGGCTCCCCTTGTGTCGAATCAATACATTTGGGTTGAATACTTTACCCTCGAAAACTGTTGCAATCCCCTATACTTGTGGGTTATCACATCACAGAAATAAATAACATGCCCATCAATACTATCAGCCAAGAGATCTTTAACAATAGCAATATTAGGTTCAACTTTAACTTGCTCAGGAGGTGTATAAGTTCTAATATTGCTTTTATGAACCACAGTTGAAGCTTTAGAATGATCTTTTATCCTAACAGGGAAAGGTGATTTCTCAACATAAGCAGTAGGAACAATAGGATCATTATAAGTGACAGTCTTATCTTCAACTTTAATAGGTCTAGCCACTTTTACTTCTATGGGAGGATGATATTTAAACCACTTCTCCCTAGGGAGATCAACATGAGTAGCAAAAGATTCACAGAAAGAAGCTACTATTTCAGAGTCAAGTCCATATTTAGTGCTAAATTTACGGAAAACATCGGATATCCATAAAAGATTTAACACAATCAAACTTAGGTCTCATACCTAACTTCTTACCTTCGTCGAGGTCCCAATCTTCAGAGTTGCGTTTAACCTTTCCAATAAATCCCATTTGAACTCAATGGTCTTCATCATAAAAGAGCCAGCACAAGAAGTATCAAGCATGGTGCGATTGTTATCAGAAAGTCGAGCATATAAATTTTGAATAATTATTTCTCTTGGAAGCTCTTGATTGGGGCATGAATATAACATTGATTTAAGCCTCCCCCAAGCTTGAGCGATTCTTTCTCCTTCGCGAGGCCAAAAATTATATATATAATTGCGATCACGATGAACAAGATGCATAGGATAAAACTTTTGATGAAATTCCAATTTCAATCGTTTGTAGTTCCAAGACTCCATATCATCACATAGCCTATACAATGTAGATGCATCTCCCTTCAAATATAAAGGGAATACCTTCTTCTTAACAACATCTCTGGGTACACCTGCAAGCTTAAATAATCCACAAACTTCATCCACATATATTAGATGCTCATCAGGATGTTTTGTTCCATCTCCTAAAAAAGGATTAGCTAGCATTTTTTTCTACCATACCCAAAGGAATTTCAAAGCAAGCATTTTCATTTTCAGTAAGCTGAGGAGCAACTCTTTGCTCTACTGGTCGGGGTGAAGATACCCCGAACAAGCCCCTCAGAGGATTACTTTCCATAGTAGCAAGTGACAGTAAATTTCAGCACACTATATAAATTTTTCCTTACTAAATTCCACCTACCAAAGGCGCTTCACTCCCCGGCAACGGCGCCAGAAAAGAGTCTTGATGACCCACAAGTATAGGGGAGCTATCGTAGTCCTTTCGATAAGTAAGAGTGTCGAACCCAACGAGGAGCATAAGGAAATGATAAGCGGTTTCCAGCAAGGTATTCTCTGCAAGTACTGGAATAAGTGGTAACAGATAGTTTTATGATAAGATAATTTGTAATGAGCAACAAGTAACAAAAGTAACAAGGTGCAGAAAGGTGGCCCAATCCTTTTTGTAGCAAAGGACAAGCCTGGACAAACTCTAATATGATGTAAAGCGCTCCCGAGGACACATGGGAATATCGTCAAGCTAGGTTTCATCACGTTCATATGATTCACGTTCGGTACTTTGATAATTTGGTATGTGGGTGGACCGGTGCTTGGGTACTGCCCTTACTTGGACAAGCATCCCACTTATGATTAACCTCTATTGCAAGCATCCGCAAATACAACAAAAGTTTTAAGGTAAACCTAACCATAGCATGAAACATATGGATCCAAATCAGCCCCTTACGAAGCAATGCATAAACTAGGGTTTAAGCTTCTGTCACTCTAGCAACCCATCATCTACTTATTACTTCCCAATGCCTTCCTCTAGGCCCAAACAATGGTGAAGTGTCATGTAGTCGACGTTCACATAACACCACTAGAGGAGAGACAACATACATTGTCGAGGTCCCAATTTCAATCGTTTGTAGTTCCATGATCCCATATCATCACATAGCCTATACCATGTCAATGCATCTCCCTTCAAAGATAAAGGGAAGACCTTATTCTTAATAACATCATCGGGCACACCTGCAAGCTTAAATAATCCACAAACTTCATCCACATATATTAGGTGCTCATCACGATGCATTGTTCCGTCTCCTGCAAAAGGATTAGCTTGCAGTTTTTCTATCATACCCGAAGGAATCTCAAAGTAGACATTTTCATTTTCAGTAGGTTCAATAGGTTGAGGAGCAACTCTTTGCTCTACTGTTCAGGGTGAAGATACCCCGAACAAGCCCCTCACAGGATTACTTTCCATAGTAACAAGTGACAGTAAATTTCAGCACACTATATAAATATTTCCTTACCAAATTCCACCTACCAAAGGCGCTTCACTCCCCGGCAACGGCGCCAGAAAAGAGTCTTGATGACCCACAAGTATAGGGGATCTATCATAGTCCTTTAGATAAGTAAGAGTGTCGAACCCAACGAGGAGCAGAAGGAAATGACAAGCGGTTTTCAGCAAGGTATTCTCTGCAAGCACTGAAATTATAGGTAACAGATAGTTTTGTGATAAGATAATTTGTAACGAGAAACAAGTAACAAAAGTAAATAAAGTGCAGCAAGGTGGCCCAATCCTTTTTGTAGGAAAGGACAAGCCTGGACAAATTCTTATACAGAGAAAAGCGCTCCTGAGGACACATGGGAATTATCGTCAAGCTAGTTTTCATCACGTTCATATGATTCACGTTCGGTACTTTGATAATTTGGTATGTGGGTGGACCGGTGCTTGGGTACTACCCTTACTTGGACAAGCATCCCACTTATGATTAACCTCTATTGCAAGCATCCACAACTACAACAAAAGTATTAAGGTAAATCTAACCATAGCATGAAACATATGGATCCAAATCAGCCCCTTACGAAGCAACGCATAAACTAGGGTTTAAGCTTCTGTCACTCTAGCAACCCATCATCTACTTATTACTTCCCAATGCCTTCCTATAGGCCCAAATAATGGTGAAGTGTCATGTAGTCGACGTTCACATAACACCTCTAGAGGAGAGACAACATACATCTCATCAAAATATCGAACGAATACCAAATTCACATGACTACTAGTAGCAAGACTTCTCCCATGTCCTCAGGAACAAACGTGACTACTCACAAAGCATATTCATGTTCATAATCAGAGGGGTATTAATGTGCATATAGGATCTGAACATATTATCTTCCACCAAATAAACCAACTAGCATCAACTACAAGGAGTAATCAACACGACTAGCAACCCACAGGTACCAATCCCAGACTTGGAGACAAGAATTGGATACAAGAGATGAACTAGGGTTTGAGAGGAGATGGTGCTGGTGAAGATGTTGATGGAGATTGCCCTCTCCCGATGAGAGGAGCGTTGGTGATGACAATGGCGATGATTTCCCCCTCTCGGAGGGAAGTTTCCCCGGCAGAACAGCTCCGCCAGAGCCCTAGATTGGTTCCGCCAAGGTTCCACCTCGTGGCGGCGGAGTCTCGTCTCGAAAGCTGGCTTGTGATTTTTTCCTCATCGAAATACTCCATATAGCAGAAGATGGGCATCGGAGGGCCACCAAGGGCCCACAAGGCAGGGGGCGCGCCCCCACCCTCATGGGAAGGGTGTGTCCCCCCTCTGGAACTTCTTGCACTCAGTATTTTTTATATATTCTGAAAATGACTTCCGTGAAGTTTCAGGACTTTTGGAGTTGTGCAAAATAGGTCTCTAATATTTGCTCCTTTTCCAGCCCAGAATCCCAGCTGCCGGCATTCTCCCTCTTTATGTAAACCTTGTAAAATAAGAGAGAATAGGCATAAGTATTGTGACATAATTTGTAATAACAGCCCATAATGCAATAAGTATCGATATAAAAGCATGATGCAAAATGGACGTATCACCCATCCGTTAGCTTAGCATAATGATCGTTTAGTTTTATTGCTACTGCTTTCTTCATGAATTATACATGTTCCTCTGATTATGAGATTATGCAACTCCCGAATACCGAAGGAACACCTTGTGTGACTATCAAACATCACAACGTAAGTGGGTGATTATAAAGATGCTCTACAGGTGTCTCCAATGGTGTTTGTTGAGTTGGCATAGATTGAGATTAGGATTTGACACTCCGTCTATCGGAGAGGTATCTCTGGGCCCTCTTGGTAATGTACATCACTATGAGCCTTGCAAGCAATGTGACTAATGAGTTAGTTGTGGGATGATGCATCACAGAAAGAGTAAAGAGAGTTGCCGGTAACGAGATTGAACTAGGTATGATGATACCGACGATCGAATCTCGGGCAAGTAACATACCGATGACAAAGGGTACAACGTATGTTGTTATGCAGTTTGACCGATAAAGATCTTCGTAGAATATGTAGGAGCCAATATGAGCATCCAGGTCTCACTATTGGTTATTGACCGGAGATGTGTCTCGGTTATGTCTACATAGTTCTCGAACCCGTAGTGTTGGGGATATAGCTACCAGGTATGACCCGCCCAGGAGGGGCCGGGTCAACCCCAATGGCGGGTTACAAAAGAAGCCCAGTAATATTCAAGGTGATGGTTTATTAAAGACTTGTAGAAGGCCTAAGCCTAGAGGCGGCTTAAGGCCCAATATTGTAAACTGCCGTATGTAAAGAAAGACTTGTAAAGAAAGGCATATAAAGAAGTCACCGAGCCGGACACGTTTTATGAGCCGACCGGGACTCTGTAGGCTGCCAGGCATCAACCCGTGTATATAAGGGGATGACCCGGTGGCGGCTTAGGGCAAGAAACAACAACTCGAAGCCAGGCAAAGCGGATTCTCTCCCTGGTCATCGAAATCCTAGCAATTCCAACACAACTAGACGTAGGCTTTTACCTTCATCGTAAGGGGCCGAACTAGTATAAACCTCTCATGTCCCTTGTCCCGATTAACCCCTTTAAGCTTCCTAGTTGCGATGGCCCTAGGACTAAGTCCTTTTGCTATGACATCTGTCATGACAATTCCACGATAGTTGGCGCCCACCATGGGGCCAGCGCACGGTGGATTTGAGTTCTTGAAGGGCAACTTTGAAGGGATCAATGGATACGCTGTGGGCCGGATGACCAAGAGTCATCGCGGCAAGCTCTACATCGATGACGAAGGCTGGGGCCCCGAGGCCGGCTCAATTGAGTACGGGTACCGGGTCCCCTTCGGCGGAATCCATGTCTTCATCGGCCGGATCGGCGAGTCAGACCCTGAGTCGGACGTCTACCCCAACCTCATCGAGACGACTCAGCACGCGAGATCCGCCCGGGCTCAACCTTCCGTGAGGCATGCCTTCATGGGTTGCATCCATGGAGGTGAATTCTCTGAAGGATCAGTGGATGGTAGTGAGACGGCCATCTGTTCTGACGCTACGTCATCAACAGGCGAGGCATATTCTTTGTATCAGCTGCAAGATGGCATGCTTGGGAGCTGTTCTGATGGCGGTAGTATTTCGGACCCCTTTTAGCCGCCGAATCGAATTGGAGTCTTCATGGCTAGCACTCAACCCGGGCAGAACTCCACGGCTGCAGCAGCAATAACCACCGGGTCGGCAGCGGTCGGGTCAGGAGACCCCGCACGCCCCCTAGCTCAGATGCTAATGGACCTCATGGATAAGTTGACGGCTCAGTTGACTGATGTGGTGGAGCCGGCGGATAAGGCTCAGCATGACGCGGAGGTGGCATGGCTACGCGAAGAGATGGCACAGGCCAAGGAAAATTTAGTAGCAGAAGAGGTCAGGATGGCCACGGAGCGGGCGGCTTTGGATGCTCGTGCTCGGTAGCTTCAAGCGGAGACTTTCCGGATCTCGGTGGATCTAAATGCATCAAACGAGGTCATGAGGAGAAGGCACCAGAAAACTCAGTCATGTCTGGCTCTGACGTACGATCCTAGGAACCTTTTCCACACACTCGGGGCTGGTCCAAGTAACCCGCCGGAGGCAAACCGGATCACGACACACGGGGCTGGGGCGCCGGTTCAACCGCGGGCCATGGAACCACCTCGTATGAATACCGCTCCGTCTCATTACACACCAATACCACCGAGTCACTTTTCTAACCCTTTGGAGAATCTCATTGTTGCGTCGGCTTGTTTGGCGGCTCTCCCGATGGAAGGCGACTCTCCGACAGCAATTGAAACACGAAGGGTGAGAGAACTTCTTCAGACAGCTCTGGCGCAGTAGGATGCATACTCTTACAGTCGAGACAGAATCCATTCAACCCCTTGCCCGAGCCGGAGCCCGATCTATAGCAGGCATATGGACTCAGCCGCTATGTCGAGCAACGCTCAACGCCATAACCAACCACGTAGTCATGAGCCGGTGCAGGTGGAGCCCTTAACTTGGCAGATCAAGAGAGAATCCGTCAAGAGGCTGAGCGGGCGGCTCAACTGGCAGCTGAGCAGGCGGCTCATCAGGCTTTTTCGGTGTATCCGGCAACCTCTGTTGAGGCAGGAGTAGCCACAAGAATAGAAGGTGTCCCTTGCCTGGTGCCGGCTATACATAATGAGCGCTTGCCAAAAGACTTTAAGGGGCCTCGTAAGGTGCCTAATTACACGGCCGACTTGCAGCCTGGGGCATGGATTGAAAGTTATGAGATGGCAATGGAGCTGTTGGAGGTCAGCGATGCAGCAATGGCTAAGTATTTCACTATGATGTTGGATGGAACGGCTCGCACTTGGTTGAAAGGGTTGCCACCCAATTCCATCAGCTCATGGGCGGAGTTAAAGGTCTGGTTCATTCAGAACTTCAAGGACACATGTAAACAACATATGTCAATCATGGACCTGACTAACTGTAAGCAAGAGGAAGGTGAGTCCACGACCCATTGGGTGCGCCAGGTCAAGGAGATAATACATTCATCTGATAAGATGGATGCCGGCTCGGTGGTCTTATTGTTGGAGAAAAGTTGTCGTTTTGAACCTCTCAAACAGAAGCTGGGGCGGCTCAAGCATGACTGTAATGACATGGGCCAGTTGATGACGGCCCTAGCCAAATATGCTGATTTTGACAGTACCAAGGATCCCGTGTCTGATGAAGAAAAAACAGGGAAGGGAAAGAAGAACGGCAACGGCAAGGGTCACCAGCATAACCCGGCGAATCAAGGAGGTAATAAACGTAAGGCTGACGAGTTTGTGGCTAACACCATTACACAGGGCAACAACCAACGGAGCAAGGGTAGGCCACCTCCTCGGTCAGGCGGGTCAGGTCCCACCCTCGAACAACTACTGAATGAACCTTGTCCAAGACATGGCACCCGGGAGAAGCCAGCTACCCATCTGTGGAAGGACTGTACGATCATTGAGGCATTTAAAAATTCCAACATGTTTGATGGTAGCCATGGGCCTGGCGGCAGTTCAGGCGGAGGCGGCTTTCATGGCCCGGGCGCCGATTCAGGCGGGGGCGGTTTTCACGGTCAAGGCCATCCGGGTAACCAGGGTGGCTATAATCAGCAACCCGACCAAAGTAATCAGCAGCAACAGTCCGGGTATCAAAGTAATCCAAAATAGTTGAATAGTGGGCTGTACCACATATTTACCACTAGTTTATGCAAAAGGGACCAGAAGCTTCATAAGAGGGCTGTCAATGTTGTTGAGCCGGTGATTCCACGTTATTTGAGGTGGTTAGAACAGCCTATTGTGTGGAGTAGGCAAGATCACCCTCCCTGGGTTGATATCCCGGGTCACTTGGCCTTGGTGGTGGCACCTCAGGTGGGTGTATATAAGTTCACTAAGGTGCTCATGGATGGAGGCAGTAGCATCAACATCCTCTATTATGAGACGTTTCGTCGGATGGGGTTGACTGATAAGAGTCTTAAACAATCCAACACTATTTTTCATGGTGTTGTGCCTGGTAAGTCCGCATACCCAGTTGGTAAGATTGAACTGGAAGTAGCCTTTGGGGATGAATATGATTCCAGGGCTGAGAAGTTAACTTTTGAGGTGGTTAAGATCAAAAGCCCATATCATGCTCTGTTTGGACGGCCAGCTTATGCCAAGTTCATGACTCGGCCGTGTTATGTGTATCTGTAGCTCAAGATGTCGGGTTATAAAGGCACCATCATAGTACATGGAAGCCAGAAAATAGCCCTAGAATGTGAAGAAGGTGATGCCACTTATGCTGAGTCCGTTTGTGCGACAAAGGAGTTAAAGTTTTATAAAGATAATGTTGACCCGACAGACATGACGTCTTTGAAGAAGCCAACTATGGAGCATGAACCGGTGTTGAAATTCAAGTCAGCTGATGACACCAAGATGGTTGATTTTGTGCCTGGCGACTCATCCAAACAGTTCATCGTCAGTGCCAACTTGGATCCAAAATAGGAAAGCACGCTCATCGAGTTTATCCGTGAGAACCGGGAAATCTTTGCATGGAAACCTTCTGACATGCTGGGTGTCCCGACAGAACTCAATGAGCACACTCTTAATATTGATCCGAAGTTCAAGCCGGTCAGGCAGTTTCTTCAACGGTTTAATGAGGAAAGGCGCAAGGCCATTGGAGAAGAGGTGGCCCGGCTCTTGGTGGCCGGGTTCATTGTTGTAGTTTTTCACCCAGAGTGGTTGGCTAACCCGGTGCTTGTACTCAAGAAGAATGGCACCTGGCGTATGTGTGTGGATTACACCGATTTGAACAAGGCTTGTCCGGCCGATCATTTTGCTCTCCCTCGTATTGATCAGATCATTGATGCTATGGCGGGTTGCGAGCGTTTGAGTTTTTTGGATGCATATTCAGGTTATCATCAGATCAAGATGGCAGTAAGGACCAAGAGAAGACGGCTTTCATCACTCCGTTTGGAGCTTTCTGCTATGTGTCTATGCCTTTTGGACTGAAAAGTGCCCAGGCGACTTATCAACGATGTGTACAGAATTGTCTTCACAATCAGATTGGGCGTAACGTTCATGCTTATGTGGATGACATAGTGGTGAAATCCAGAGAGAAGGAAACCTTGGTAACTGATCTGAAGGAGACCTTTGAGAACCTCCGGGTCTACAAGATGATGCTTAACCCGGCTCAATGTGTTTTTGGAGTCCCAACTGGCAAACTTTTGGTTTTTTGGTGTCTAACAGAGGTATTGAGGCTAATCCGGAGAAAATTAAGGCAATTACATCTCTGGCCAAACCGGTGTGCATCAATGATGTTCAGCGTTTAGCGGGTCGCGTCGCTTCCTTGAGCCGTTTCACAAGCCGGTTAGGGGAGAAAGCGATGCCTCTGTATCAAATGATGAAAAGGCGGATGATTTTGTCTAGAGTGATGCTGCTAACTCTTCTTTTGAGGATCTAAAGAAACAGCTCGCTGAGTCACCGGTTCTTGCGTCTCCGGTTGAGAGAGAGCCATTATTGTTATATGTAGCTGCTAATTCACGTGTTGTCAGTGTGGCCATTGTTGTGGAGCGCAAGGAGGCTGGCAAGGAACATCCGGTCCAATGACCGATTTACTACGTCAGTGAGATGCTCATTGAATCTAAACAAAGATGACCACATTGGAAAAAGCTCGTGTACGGGGTGTTCATGGCAAGCCGGAAGCTCAAACATTACTTTCAGGGTCACCCAATCACTGTGGTTAGCTATGCTCCTCTAGGAGACATCATTCAAAATAGAGAAGCCACAGGACGAGTCGCCAAGTGGGCTATTGAACTTGGGTCTCATGGTTTGAAGTATATGCCACGTATTGCGATCAAGTCTCAAGCGCTGGTTGACTTCATTAATGACTGGACAGAGTTGCAGATGCCAGAGGAGAAACCAGACAACACATATTGGACGATTCATTTTGATGGGTCCAGACAGTTGGAAGGCTCGGGGGCTGGAGTTGTTTAAACTTCTCCTCGAGGGGACACGTTTTGTTATGTGTTGCGATTGATGTTTCCTTGTACTAACAACGCAGCAGAATATGAAGCCTTGCTCCATGGTCTTCGAATGGCTAAAGAGATGAGTCTGAGCCGGGTCCAGTGCCTTGGCGATTCAGATTTGGTGGCTCAACAGGTGTCAGGCAAGTGGGATTCCAAGGATCCTCTCATGGCGACTTATTGCCGTGAGGTCGACGCGGTTGCAGGGCATTTCAAAGGTTATCAAGTGGAACACATTGACCGCAGAAAGAACGAAGCGGCCGATGCCTTAATCCGGTTGGGATCTCAGCGTAAGCCGGTACCGCCTAACACCTTTTTGGATGTTTTACATAACCCGTCTGTTAAGTTGCCTACAGAGGAAGATTTGGCCATTCCTGACCCAGAGGCACAGTTAGTGGCGGCTATTCATGTTATTCCATATTGGACAGTACCGTTCCTGGCTTACATGACCCAGGGCGAGTTGCCAGAGGACGATACCCTGGCCCGACAGATAACCCGGCGGTCCAAGTCAATGACGATTTCTGACGGAGAGTTGTACCATCGCAGCGTCACTAGAGCATTTCAGCATTGTGTTTCTCCTGAAGAAGGCCAAGAAATACTTTGTGAGATCCATGAAGGGGATTGTGGTCATCACGCCGGGTCAAAGTCTCTTGTGGCCAAAGCTTTTCGTCATGGTTTTTATTGGTTAACGGCTCACGCTGATGCAGAGGATCTGGTCAGTAGGTGTGATGGATGTCAAAAATTTGCATGATGAGCACATGTGCCGGCTCAAGAGTTGCAGATGATTCCAATCACTTGGCCGTTTGCTGTTTGGGGGCTTGACATGGTCGGACCTTTCAAAAGGTCCAAGGATAAAAAGACACATCTTTTTGTGGCAGTTGACAAGTTCACAAAATGGGTTGAGGAAGAGCCAGTGAGTAAGTGTGATGCAGCTGTCGGCGTTCTGGGAACGGGGGTCCCCAGACTTGCCTGCCTGCGGGGTGGCTCAAGGGGGACCCAGCACGACCCATCTTCACCAACACAGACCCAAGACCCTTGCGAGGGGCCAAGCCTCGCGGGGTGGATGACGTGGAGCTTCCTCAGGCACGGCCTCAGCAGGCTGGCCCGTGAGGAGGCGGAGAGATCAAGGCGGGGTACCTCATGAGGTGCCCGTGACGCAAGCCATGACGACCAAGGGCGCCAGGCGGGCGCCAGCCCGCGCAGTGTCCTCCTTTCCTCTTTGGTGCAAAGGGAGCAAGCGCAGCCGCAGAGTACCGAGGCATCAGGCAAAGGTTGCCATTTCGGTGCAACAAGACCAAGACCAGGAGGACTGCAAGACGGAGGTCATCGTGGAGCCCAAGACGGCGTCACCACGAGAGCTTTGTGCAGGCGAAGACTACTTTTGTCAAGATAGCTGGTACTAGCTGTCCCCCTTCAAATTAGCCCGCCATTGTTGGCTCCCTTCCCGCTCGATATTTGGGAAGAGGACCAGGGCGTCTATAAATAGGACCCGCCCCCCACAGAATCAGAGGATCAGGGAATCAGGGAATCAGAGAGAGAGAGAGAGAGGTTAGAGGCTAGAGGTTGGAGATCAACAATCGGGGGGAGAGAGAGAGAAGGGTGACTTAACTCCTCCCAGCAGTTCATCGCCCTAGCGAGGAACAAACCCTTGCGAGGCTGTTCTTCCTTGTATTGTTCATCATCATCAGCCCAAGAGGCAATCCACCACGCCACACACTGGAGTAGGGTATTACACCACAACGGTGGCCCGAACCAGTATAAACCCTGTGTCTCTCGTGTTATTCTTTCCATAGCTTAGATATTAGCGAGGCAGAGGGGTCAGGTAGGTAGGAGGCGAAATCTCCGCGCGCACCCCAGTGTTCGAACCTCAAGGGTCTGCCGGAACCTGAAATCCGACATTTGGCGCGCCAGGTAGGGGTGCACCGGAATTCATCTTCCACCACCCCGTTCTCCTCCGACCATCGCGCCCATGTCTGACGCTCGTCGGGGCCGCGCTGAGCGCCGGGCCGCTCTCGCTTCCCGCGTCGCCTAGACGGCTCCTGTCGGCGGGCGTCCTCGCCGTTCCCCGTCACCTGTCGTCAACGCCGCCACCGTCCCGGCGGGGGACGAGCAGCAAGCGCATCCGTCCGTGCGGCAAGACGGCCGCACCGCAACTCCCTCGCTCACTCCAGCTGGTTCTTCGTCCCGTGCGCTCCGCGCACCCATGGAGGCTCGAGCTGCGCTCATCGCGGCAAACGAGCTCCTACGCTACCGTCCCGTCGACGACGTCTATGAAGAATGGATCGACCGCATCGCCGAGCTTGTCCGCGCCGCAGGGGGCTCTCCTGCGCCGTCCGTTCCACTGCACCGCACCCCGCCCCGCGCGGGCGACGAGGCTCCGGCGGCGCCCCGGCCGCCTCCTCCTCAAGAAGGCGCCATGGCTCCAAGGCGCGTGGCCCCTGGGCGGAACCCGCTACGTTAGGTGCCAGCACGGCAAGAGCAGAGCTGCCAAGAAGTCCCTCGCCCGCAAGAAGCTACCCGGGTGCTCCCTGCTCCAGCACGTCGCGACCATGCTCTTGCTCCAGCACGTCAAGACCCCGCGCTGCTCCCAGCTGCAGCGCGTGGGGACATGCAAGAACAAGCTCTCCATCACCCAAGGCCTCCCGTGTCCATAGCAGGCTGCCGTGCCTTCACCACCGAGCTACGCAATGTTGCGTGGCCCGGCAAGTTCAAGCCAGACCTGCCTCCTCGTTATGACGGCACGGCTGACCCTGCGGAGTTCCTCCTGCTCTACAAGCTGGGCATCGAAGCTGCCAACGGAGACGAGAAGGTCATGGCAAACTGGTTCCCCATGGCGCTCAAGGAAGGGGCCCGCACCTGGCTCCTGAACCTGGCTCCAGGCACGATCTCCTCCTGTGACGAGATGCGCACCCGCTTCATCGCCAACTTCCAAGGTACTCGCGACCGGCCACCCGCCATGAGCGACATGTGGCGCATCAAGCAACAACCCGGGGAGACCCTGCAGAAGTACATCCAGCGCTTCAACAACGCACGCCTCAAGATTCCCAAGGTGACTGAGGAGGCCATCATCTCAGCCTTCTCCGACGGCATGCACGATGTCAAGATGAAGGAGGAGCTGGCGATGCATGAAGACCTGTGCACTTCCTTGGAGCTGTTCAACTTGGCAACCAAGTGCGCCAGGGCTGAGGAAGGGCGTCTCTCCCTCCTCGAGCTGCCTGCCACAGACCCAGAAGAGAAGAAGCCCAAGGCCAAGGATGTGAAGTGCAAGGGGGCTGCCGTGCTCGCGGCAGAACCAAACACCAAGCGGGGCAGAGATCAGCCCGAATCTTCCAAGGGCAGCCGGTACTATGTGTACCACGACCTCCACACCCACAACACCAACGAATGTCAAGAGCTCCGAGCCGTGCGGGAAGGAAGGATCGGCCGTCGCCCCGACCGTGGTGACCGGGGCTACGGTCGAGGAGGAGGAAGGAACGCAGGACTCTGGGAAGACCATGGCCCGCGCCAAGGGTGGCGCGATCAACCTCGCGAGGATCGCTGGCAAGACCCGCCTTGCGAGGGAGACTGGAGGGATCAGACTCGCGACGATCGACCGCAAGGCAACGCAGGCCTCCCTCCGCTGCCGCCGCAGCCAAGGAGAAACAAGGACCGCCACCAAGACGAGGGGGCTGGGGGCTTCCAGGAGCCGTGCGCGATCGCCTGCATCCTGGGTGGGGCTCAGGCCCCAGCCTCTCAATGCATCTTCAAGCGTCGCCCGTGAAGTGAATGCAGTCCTCCCCAGGCTTGAAACCACGCGCCCTCTCAGGTGGTCGGCGTGCGCCATCATGTTCAGCTCAACAGATTAGCTCAAGTGTGCGGCTACAGCCAGAGTCCTCCCAATGCTTTGTTCCCCAATCATCAGCAACGTGGTGGTCACCAGGACCCTTATCGATGGCGGGGCAAGGCTCAACGTCCTGTCCGTGGAAACATTCAACAATCTCCAAGTGCCCTACAGCCAGCTTCAGCCAACCAAGCCTTTCTCCAGAATCACCGACGGCTCCACGGTCCCGATTGGGCAGGTCCGCCTCCCTGTCACCTTCAGGGCACGCGACAACTACCACACCGAGCTCATCGACTTCGACGTCGCTCACATTTGCCTGTCGTACAACGCCATCCTTGGGTACCCAGCGCTGGCCAAGTTCATGGCCGTAATTCATCACGGCTACAACGCCTCAAGATGCCAGGAAGTGGCGGAGTCATCACGGTGCCCTGTGAAGAGAAGGACGCGGTGTGTTCCCTGGAACGAGCCTTTCAGGCCGCGTCACTGGAAGACCCGGATCGCGGAAGCAGGAGGCTTCCCGAGACCGCCCCCAAGAAGAAGAAGACATTGTCCGGCCCGGCCCCTCAGGAGGCAGGCCCCTCTGGGCCCGTGCCTGCCCAGGGGGAACCTCCTTCCATCGCATAGGAAAGCGCGCCCGGCGCCCTCCTCAGGCAGGGCTCAGGGGCTCTCCCCTGGAGGGCCACCGACCTGGCTAGGGTCACGAGGGAGGCGCTTGGGCACCACATGGAGGCGTGTTTCGAAGCACGTTTCCCTCAAGAAGGAGTAAGGCAAGGAGAGCCAGACCCTCAGGAGTTCGTCAGCAAGGCCATTCAGGAGCTATAGGAGTCAAGGGTCATGAAAGGCGGCCGCCGTCTACCAGCAGTGGCTCCCCATCCAGGCGAGGATGGTGGGCTGCGCGTCTGCATCGACATACCAGGGCTCAACCGAGTCGCCTCTCTGGAGCGCCTCTGGCCCTCGCGAGTGGGGCGCTGCGGAGGTCCAACCCACAGCTACGTTCGCATGCCTTGCGGCTTGCCGAACGCGGCTGCCACGTACCAGCGCCTCATGAGGGGCATCATGAAGGCACAAGAGGCCAGGCGTTCCGCAGCCCTGGCGGAGATGGAGATGGTCCGCGGGGAGCCGCCAGCACCTCCGGAGCCTCCCGAGGCCCCTGGGCCTGGGGGCTCGTGAGGATCGGCCTCCGCAGCCCACCGAGTCTGCTACACCAACACCCCTTCGTCCTCAACGTCATCAGGTGACATCTTTCAAGTTTCACTTCCAGCTGGGAGCGCCCCCCAGGGCTGCAATATTCCCAGGCCGCGTGGTTCCGTCCCTGCGGCATGTATCCCTTTTATTTCATGTTTTTAGCTTACCTTGTTGGTGGCGCCCCTCGGGCTGCATGATCCCCAAGTCGCTCGGGCCAGACCCAGCGGCATGTATCTCATTTGCATTTATTTCCGGTTATGCGTTATACCCACCATGCTTGATTATTTGATGTCGGTCCACGGCACCTCTTCTTCTCCATGCCGACCACTTGCACGTTAAAGGGGGGTACCTGAGCATCGCGACTCAGGGCTCTTACTGGCTCTCCAGCCCTCACCCTCTGGCCTTGTCCACGGCATCGCGACCTGGCATACCAGCGACGGCTGAGACCCGCTCGAGGGCTGGGACCCGAGGATGTAGAGTGCCGGCATCTAACCAAATTTGCAGGGAAACATCACAAGATAAGGCCCAGTGCCAAGCGCAACCCGCCTAGAGGTAGGGCCCCGTGAGTCCCGCGCTGGCCCATGGGTGCCCAGATACACCTCGCCAGGCCCTACCGTGCCAGCCACGTGTCAGGGCGGGGCTATACACGCCCTGGGGGCTCCTCCCGGAGGGGGCCCCCTCCCACGTACCAGTGGAAGCACCATGCTCCGCGCTGGCTGACGACACTGCCGAGGAGCGGCTATGCCCGTACACATACGGAAGCGCTATGCTCCGCGCTGGTGATAAACAACTGAGGGTGGCCCCCGGGCCGTATCAACCTCAGGGAGCCCAGAGCTCAGTGTCTAGCCTCATCGTAACGCCTCCCCTCAGGAGTGCC